>NC_134358.1:162524331-162784331 GCF_048569485.1 Anomaloglossus baeobatrachus | reverse complement strand
ACCAGGGCTGTGTGTAATGAGCAGCGATCTCACAGCAGGGGCCAGATCGCTGCTCAGTGTCACACACAGCGAGATCGCTAATGAGGTCACAAAAAACGTGACTCAGCAGCGATCTCAGTAGCGATCTCGCTGTGTGTGAAGCACCCCTTACTCTTATACGTATATTAAAATACAGCTGGTCACCGGAGGGGCATAGTTCAAAACAATCAGAAGAAGGATTCCAGAGCAGAAGAAACTGGAGATTCACTTGAGTCTAGAAAAAAAAAAAGAGAACATCGGACAGAAGGATGGGGACCTGGGTTAGCCACGGATAATAACTTCTAGGATAGTGCAAAAAAACACCAGAGCCCAGTAAAAAGCCACAAAAAGTCATTAAGAAAGTACAGAAAGGAGCTGGAAAGCAGAAGACAGGAAAAGACTTGCCCAAATGAAATAAAAAGGTGGAAGACCCCCCCCAGAGGACAGAAACTAGCAAGCCAATAGAAATAGAGAGAGGAGGAAGCGGATTTTGGAGGGATTATACTCATCCATGGCCTCACATGTACTGTGGGGACACCAGCACTACACTTGGTAGAGAGATGACCAGTGATGAACTGGCATCTGCATGGAGGGGCTCTGCTGTGGAGGGTATGGAGTAAAAAAGATGGAAGAAATCCATAATACCTAGAATAAAATGGGAAAAAAGGAAACAATCATACAAAAGATGATAAAAGTTGTGCCTGACTCCTATGGATACCAGGCTAATATTAATCTGCACAGTGTCTGAGGAGAGGATGAAGCCCATTATGTGGAGACATTTTTTTTTATAGAGTTTTGAAACACCTAGTAACAGTTTTATGTATAAAACAGGACTTGCTCCTCACCGCTCAGCGCCTTCAGGCAGGTGGACCCATGCAAATAACATCAATTCCTCCATTCAGATCTCCCTTTTCCTGTTCAGCCTCAAACCTATTCATATCCCCACACTATTAGCACCACCCCTTTCCTTGTAACCCCCCCCCATGCAACCCAATATGACAGCCACTTTCTTGCACAGCCCCACGCGAGTAACATCACCCCCCTCGCCACGCAGCCCCATGCACATATCACCCCACAATGTGCAACATTATGCCATTGTCCACGTAACCTCCCAGAACGCATCCCTTTGCAAGTATCATTCCCCCCTTCTCCATGCAGCCCCCCCAGCTCATACAAGTAACCCCAGACAAGTAACCCTGACTCTTAACTAGGCATCCCCCCCACAACTCCATGCAACACCACACAGTTAAAGTCAGCCTCTTTCCCATGGTACCAGTCCCTTGATCCCTCCACCCTGAGATCACTCAGCCCCTTGATACCTCCTCCCTTAATCACTCTGTCCCCTGATCCCTCCACCCTCAATCACTCAGTCCCTCAATCCCTCCACCCTCAAACACCTGATCCCTCCACCCTTAATCACTCTGTCCCCTGATCCCTCCACCCTCAATCACTCAGTCCCTCAATCCCTCCACCCTCAGATCCCTCAGTCACTTGATCCCTCCACCCTCAAACACCTGATCCCTCCACCCTTAGATCTGTCACCTGATCCCTCCACCTTCAGTTCCCTGATCCCTCCACCCTCAGATCACTCGGCCCCTCAGTCACTTGATCCTTCCACCCTTAGCACTCTGATCGCTCCACCCTTAGTCTCCTGATCCCTCCATCCTCTGATCACTCCTTAGTCTTGATTCCTCCACCCTCAGCCCTGATCCCTCCATCAGTCTCATCACCAGCAGCCACAGCAAACCGGCCCTGCTCCTGGAGGAGGCCCCGCCCCGCCCTGTGACGTCATCCCCTCAGTCCAGCAGCACACTGTTCCGTCATGTCCCTGGCTGTGACATCACTCCTGGTTCTAGGAGGGGGATCTGGCATTGTCTATGGGGCTGTGCCGCTGGAGGAGGTAAGCCAGGCATCACTCCTGTGGCCCATGATGGGTCGGATTATCCTGCTTGTAGCCAGTGCAGCTGTCAGGCATGCAGTCACCTCTCTACTGGGTGTTTTGTGCATCCACCAAGATTTGTGCACCATAGAAACTGCCAAAATGGCACCAGACCCAGACCCTTACTATGCACTACACTTTTTTAGTCATTCTCATAGTTTTCCACTTTTAATGGGCTATAATAAACTTTAAGGGACTGTTCACACAGAGTAACTTGTGGATTTTGAAGCAGATTCACACCATAAGCTCCGTGGTCACAATGACTCGCCCACCCCAGGGCTATGGGACACCCGGTGCCGGGCCGGACTAGTCCGGTGGTAGTCAGTGGTGGCTGGGCCCGGCTCCGTGGCCCTGGTGGGTGTCAGTAGAGTATGTGGCTTGGTTGTTAAAGGGTGTTCGTGACGCCACCTGTGGTATGCGGCTATTAAGCCGCCGCTGCTGTGTGAGGCCTCCGGGATGATGTTATGGCAGCAGTGTTGGTACTGCTCCCCACAGGTGGAGCAATGCCCGGGGCACAGTTGGTGCTTGTAAGTGTCTATGTAGGTGGAATAACAGAGACGAGTCCAAGGTGCAGTTCCAGTTCTTTTACTCACTGTTTCTGTCACACTTGCAAGGACCCTCAGACTGCTGGGACCACCGTCAGGGACCTCCGCCGTATCTGGATGGTTCCGAGCGTGAAATCCGGTTTCCTCTCTTTAGTGTCCCTTTTTCCTGCTGACTTCACTAGCCTTGCCTTAGGTAGATGGACTTGGCTTGGCCTCCATTACAGCCTCCAGGCTGGGGGGTCACCTGTCGGCTGATTACCCCTTTTCTGAAGATCTGCTCTGGGTTCTGGCCCTGGGAGCTTGCAATTCCCTGGGCCTCGGTTTTTACTGTCTGGAGACTGTCTTTTCACTCCTTCAGTGTCTAGGGACCGTCCCCTGTCGCAGCTGGTCGCTCCACCGTTGTCACTGTGGAACGGGCCACCGCAGCCTGCAGCTACCCGTAGCGCCTCTGGGCCCTCGGCAGCGGTACCCAACAAGGACTGCTCGTGGCACCTTACAGGACTACTCGTGGCCCTGCAACCCTTTCTCTCTTCTCGTCCTACATGCTGGCTCCTCACTCTCCCACTCCCCTGAGCGAACTGACTAAACTTCACCTTCCTGTCTCTGTCTGCTCTCTGGTGGCTCCTCCCACCTCCCCAGTTGCTAAGCTACCACCCTATGGGAGCAGGGATGGGTCTTACAGCCCCTCTCAGCATGCAGCATGGGAGGGTTGCCTGCCACTTTCCCTGGTCCTGTGTGTCCCTAGCAATGGGTGTAGTGTGAATTTACCAGGAAACCGGAGTTCACCCTCTTCCTCTCCCAGAATGGGGCATCACACCGCAGATGGGGTGCAATGACCTGTGGCGACGGAAGCCTCAGGGGCGCCACACTCCCCCACAGCAAATCCCAGCACGTCCTCGGGCTGAAAAACAACAAAAACAAATGGGAGACACTGCAAAAACATTTTTGTATGCAATAACATAAACAGTAAAACATTTCTTCCCTTTATGGGAGGCACATATCATGAACGTTGCAAACTTCTTATAAAGAAAACTCTAAGTGTGCACTTCCAGTCCGTTGCACGGTTCAGGCAAATCCCCCATAATTCTGGTAGGGGGCACAACGGGTGCAACTAATTACATTCTTGGCTACTACAAGTCCAGTAGCCCGTCAGTTCGTTTCAAACAAACAAAGTAACATCTTCGACCAGCCATTAAGTCCAATGGCCTGGTTGCATCAGACATATCAACAACATACCAGCCATTAAGTCCAATGGTCTGGTAGGACAGAAAACACATACACCACACACCAGCCACTAAGTCCAGTGGCCTGGTACGACATGACACCTAAACATTCACCGGGGCCCACATTCCAGTTCAGTGGCCCGGTAGCACTTAACATGGGGGGGGTGACGTCTTCGCAAAGAATAAGGGGCAAAACACAGCAGGAAGGGTGTCGTCTTCGAAAAGAATGAGGGGCAGACAGGGGCTATCTACAGTTCAGCATCTCTTCATCTTTACTTGTAGGGATTCTTCTCCGGCTCCCCACCTGGCAGCAGGTAGACAGCGGTCAGCACAGTCTGCGTCTGCTGGTCTTGGCGGGCCGCGCCTGGCATGGCGGCGGCCTGTATTGGAGTCGCTGCTGCGGTGTGGATGGGCGCCGCTCCGGCGGCAAAATCTTGGCGGGCCGCACCTGGCGTGGCTGCGGCCCGGATCGGCGTCGCCGCGCCGGGCGTCCCTCCAGGGACCGCGGGCATGGCAGCGGGGGTTGGGGCACCCGCGCCGGCAGGGGCATTAAATGACTCACCCCTCAGTAGCATCTCCGGTGTTCTGGCGGTCGCTGCTCCGCGCGTCGCTTGCCGGATCTGCTGCATCACCTTCGCTGCGATAAGGTACATTTTCTTTATCTGCTGGTCTGGCATTTAGACTCTCTTTGCCAGCCTGCCAGCTTATCTAGTCGCCATTTCTTTTTCTTCCGCTTTCTATGGCGGGCACCGCTTCGCGCGCTTTTCTTGGACAAGGGGGCGGGGCTTCTCTTCGCGCCCTTTCTTCTTGCACGCCCCCCTTCTTCCCGCTCTCAGCAGCGCTAATGGCGGCGGTTTCTCAATAAAGTACACAGTCTGTCACACGGTTCTTCAGGCGCACAGTACCCGGTTAGACCGGGCACGAAATCCTGTTCGTGACGCCAAAAGTTGACTCGCCCACCCCAGGGCTATGGGACACCCGGTGCCGGGCCGGACTAGTCCGGTGGTAGTCAGTGGTGGCTGGGCCCGGCTCCGTGGCCCTGGTGGGTGTCAGTAGAGTATGTGGCTTGGTTGTTAAAGGGTGTTCGTGACGCCACCTGTGGTATGCGGCTATTAAGCCGCCGCTGCTGTGTGAGGCCTCCGGGATGATGTTATGGCAGCAGTGTTGGTACTGCTCCCCACAGGTGGAGCAATGCCCGGGGCACAGTTGGTGCTTGTAAGTGTCTATGTAGGTGGAATAACAGAGACGAGTCCAAGGTGCAGTTCCAGTTCTTTTACTCACTGTTTCTGTCACACTTGCAAGGACCCTCAGACTGCTGGGACCACCGTCAGGGACCTCCGCCGTATCTGGATGGTTCCGAGCGTGAAATCCGGTTTCCTCTCTTTAGTGTCCCTTTTTCCTGCTGACTTCACTAGCCTTGCCTTAGGTAGATGGACTTGGCTTGGCCTCCATTACAGCCTCCAGGCTGGGGGGTCACCTGTCGGCTGATTACCCCTTTTCTGAAGATCTGCTCTGGGTTCTGGCCCTGGGAGCTTGCAATTCCCTGGGCCTCGGTTTTTACTGTCTGGAGACTGTCTTTTCACTCCTTCAGTGTCTAGGGACCGTCCCCTGTCGCAGCTGGTCACTCCACCGTTGTCACTGTGGAACGGGCCACCGCAGCCTGCAGCTACCCGTAGCGCCTCTGGGCCCTCGGCAGCGGTACCCAACAAGGACTGCTCGTGGCACCTTACAGGACTACTCGTGGCCCTGCAACCCTTTCTCTCTTCTCGTCCTACATGCTGGCTCCTCACTCTCCCACTCCCCTGAGCGAACTGACTAAACTTCACCTTCCTGTCTCTGTCTGCTCTCTGGTGGCTCCTCCCACCTCCCCAGTTGCTAAGCTACCACCCTATGGGAGCAGGGATGGGTCTTACAGCCCCTCTCAGCATGCAGCATGGGAGGGTTGCCTGCCACTTTCCCTGGTCCTGTGTGTCCCTAGCAATGGGTGTAGTGTGAATTTACCAGGAAACCGGAGTTCACCCTCTTCCTCTCCCAGAATGGGGCATCACACCGCAGATGGGGTGCAATGACCTGTGGCGACGGAAGCCTCAGGGGCGCCACAACAACCAAGAGGTGGGCTGTGAATAAAGAAGCGAGTACCTGGGAGAGATCCCCGATCAGTGATCCGTGGGGGCGGCACACCCACCGCTAACCTGACGTGACACACACCGCAGTGCCGGGCATCAGCCACTAAGCATCTGTCGGGACGCACCAATCACGAGATGCAGTTTTGGATGACTGCATTTATTTTACCATATAATGTACAGGGAAATAGCTACAAACTGTAAAGTGCAGTGATAAAAAAAAAAAATAAAAATCTGCCATTCTGTCTTTTATTTGTTTTTATGGCATTGATTGCACAATAAAAATGACCTTTCAATAGGAATCTCCAGGACAGAACGATTACGCCAATATCAAACTTGCAGTTAATCTGCAGGTTAATAGCGTTCCAGAGCCGCCCGGCCGCCCTCCAGCTACTGGGAGCAATGAACCTTATTTCAGTCATAGAGGTGCGGCCATTGCAACGTCTATCACCGCTCAGCACACAGTGAGCTGATCTGTAACTGCACTCCAGCACTGACTGACAGCAGACAACTTAATGCATCAGTGCTGAGCCGGATATCAGTCAGTGACGCAGCAGAGGCGGCTGTCAGTAAGTGGTGGCGCACAGCAGAGACAGCTGTAAGTTAGTGCCGGGGTACGGCAGAGCCAGCTGTCAGTGCCAGAGCGAGGCAGAGCCGGCTGTAGGTCATTGCAGGGGAGTGGCAGACCCAGCTGTCAGGCAGTGCCAGAATGCGGCAGAGCCAGCTGTCAATCAGTTCCGAGGCGCGGCAGAGACAGCTGTCAGTCAGTGCCGGGGCGCGGCAAAGCTGGCTGTCAGTCAGTGCCGGGGTGCGGTTACAACTTGGCTCAGTGCCGGCTGTTAGTCAGTGGCAGAGTCGGCTGTCAGTCAGTGCAGGGGCGCAGCAACGCCGGCTGTCAGTCAGTGCCGGGGCGAGGCAAAGCTGGCTGTCAGTCAGTGCCGGGGTGCGGTTACAACTTGGCTCACTGTGTGCTGAGCAGTGACAGATTCCACGGCAGCTGCTCTTCTGTGACTGAAATAAGGTTAATTTGCTCCCAGTAGCCAGGAGGGCGGCCGGGTGGCTCTGGAATGCTATTAACCTGCAGATTAACCGTATATCTGCAGGTTAATAGCATTTTGGGAAGTGACAGGTTCCCTTTAACCCCTTCACCCCCAGGCAATTTTGCTTTATTTTCCTTTTTCATTTTTCCCTCCCCTTCTTCAAAGAGCGATAGATGTTTTTATTTTTCCATCCCTAGAGCCGTATTTTTTGCTGGACGATTCGTACTTTTCAATAACACCATTCATTTTATCACTTGAAATCAGGAAATAAACTTCCAAGTGTTTAAATTGCAAAAACAAAAAAGTGCAATTTCAAAATAATTTTTATTTTTACCATGTTTACTACACAGTAAAACTGACCTAACAACATAATTCTCCAGGGCAGTACGATTACATAAATAACAAACATGCATAGTTTTGTTTTTTCGATTACTTACATGGTGTGAAGAAAAAAACCCTGAAATTTGAGGAAAAAAAAAACAAGAAAAAAA
The DNA here is from genome assembly GCF_048569485.1 of Anomaloglossus baeobatrachus. Lineage (NCBI taxonomy): Eukaryota > Metazoa > Chordata > Amphibia > Anura > Aromobatidae > Anomaloglossus > Anomaloglossus baeobatrachus. The sequence goes on along the minus strand of NC_134358.1, from coordinate 162,776,952 downwards.
ATCTTTGTTGTGTCGCCATTTTTGTTTAGACGTTTGGGATATTGGGGTGTATGAGGTTTCTTGTGCACTGAGCTGACATATTTATTGGTACCATTTTGGGGTTGTTGTGATGTTTTGATGTCTCTTATTGCATTCAGCCATTTGATTTTTTTTCTCATTACAGTGTTTACCGATCAGGTAACTTATTGTATATTTTGATAGATTGGACTCTTACGAATGCAGCGTTATCAAATATGTGTATTTGTTATTTCTAATGGGCAAAAAGGGGGGTGATTTGAACTTTTGGGGGTGGGGGGGCGTAATTTTTAAATTTTTTTTTTTTTTTTTTTACTGTATTTAATAGTCCCCGTAGCGGACTGGAAGCTGCAATTGTCTGATCTCTTGTGCTATACGTAGCAGTACATCAGCTATACGGGAATATATGCAGACAGTGAACGGAAATCTCCAGGCCGGTGACCTCGAGCAGTCAATCATAAGAAAAAAAAGAGGGAAGAGAAAATAGGATCCAGCTCAGTAAAAAAATATTTATTTAGACTAGATTATTAAAAATATAAATCTCCAAGTCATAAAAGAAAAGGAGATAAAAAAAAAAAATCACATGTGAACTTTACGCGTTTCAGACTAACACGAGGCCTTGTTCATAGGTATACTAAATAATGGTTTCCAACCAATATATACCCATATCCTCCTCCAGAAATCACGTCACAGGGATCCACACTTGTGACTCAACAATCATAAACATTCATATATCTAGAATCTCAAAATATGGTACATTCATCAAATCATCGCCATCATTTATACCCGGGGGGAAGAGCGCATTCTGCTTTAAAAGCCAATACAATTCTCCCTTGAAGTCTCCTAGTCTATTTCCTTCCCTCTTGGGTTTATTAACCCATTCAATCCCCTTCAAAGAAGAAGCTATACCTTCAGGGCATTCATGAAAGTGTGTAGATGGCCCCGATGATGAGCGGGTTATTGTTAATGAGAGGTAAAATGTTCCGCTATTCTTCTTTTAACCACACGTGTTGTGCAACCTATATAATATTTTGGCATATTGTACGGCTAGCCATAGACTGAGGGGTGATGCAATTTTCTACACTATTTTCTGCACTCCTACTCATGCAGTCTATGGCGGACCCACAGCAGCCAATCACAGTACGGGTTTGAAAGCTGCTCTGTGATTGGTTACTGGGGGCGACAAAGGCAGTTTGTCTGTTATGACAGTTTTCCATAATCTCCATCTTGGATCATCGGTCCTAATAGCAGAAGCTGCCGGTGACCTGAGATCCCATCTTCTCACATGTGTCACATGAAAAAGTAACAGATCGTTTGGACCTTAAAATTAAGGAAAAAGGCAGCAGCACGGGTAACGTCTCAACTTCACCTTAAAGGCGCCTGTAAACTTCTATGGTGTCTCTATATTTATTACTGCTAAGACTCGGGTTACATCCGCACCACAGCCGCCATCACAGGTTCTGTCATATTGTTTTCTGGTAAAATGATGACTCCGTGATGGAATATAATGGGCCACCGAATTCTCTTATGACACTGATAGAGATGTGAACACAGCCCAAGACGTCTTAGTGAAGCTGCAGTCACCTACAACAGTTACATTAGACACTAAGGATCACATATGTCCGACACTTGCCAACTCAATTGTTCCCTTGTGACTTTGCCCAGCCATAGTCGTCTTACTGCTAAGTGATGGAATTGAGGGGGTGCCATGTTAAAGATTGACATTTGCATCCCCCCACTCTACAATTATTAAAGGGAACCAGATGTCCAATAATGCTCTTAAGCATTAGGAAGGTGCTATTAGGAAGGTGCTCCGCAATACTAAGAGAAAATTAAAGGGAACCTGTCAGATGGAATGCTATGAAGTTAATATGCAGGTTAATTGTATCCAGAACCTGCCCGTTGCCTGCACGATAAACCCCACTGCTGGGAGGAAATTTACTTTAATCCTCCCAGCAGCATTCAGGTTTCAGTCATGGAGGCAGTGCTGGTGTAGGTTCAGTCACCACTCAGTGTTTGTAGAGTGGTAGCTGTAATTGTGCACCCCGCAGTGACTGACCGCAGGTCTAATGATCGTCTGTTAATCAGTGCAGAGGGGGTTACTCCATACACAGAGCGGTGACTGAATCCGTGACGACGCAAGTTGAAATGGAGGGGAGGCGAATGCTAGATGATAAAACTGCACACTGGTACGGCTTGGCAGCCCGCCTGATCTAATAGAAGGGCGTCACCTAATAGGCTGCGGGTTTGTGACTGTGCCATCTGCATGTGAACAGCGCTCTATGCAAGTCACCAGTGTGCAGTTTTATTATCTAGCATTCGCCTCCCCTCCATTCCATGGAGGTGTGTGTGTGTGATCTGCTTCATCTGCACCTGTGATGCTTCCACATTAGTGGGGGTTTAGCTGTATCCTGGTAGAGCATTAGCTTTTGGCCTGGGCGATGTACACACTGCAGCCCAACTTGCTGTGAGTAATACTTGATTTTTGGAGGACATTGTCCTCTTTTTGTTGCTATTTTTATACCTCCATGACTGAAAATGGAACGCTGCTGGGATGATTAAAATTAATTTCCTTCCAACAGCAGGGTTCAATGTGCAGGTTCAGAATGCTATTAACCTGCAGATTATCCCCATATCTGCAGGGTAATAGCATTTTTCCACATGACCAGTTCCCTTTAACTTTATTTCTTGTGGGAGCCGCTAGCTTTCAGTAATGTTGGTGTTCCGGCTATACTGTTAGAGGCAGTTGTGAGCACATATCGGCACTTTGACTAACAGCTCGTTCAGTAGTGCGTCAGTGAAGAGTTTTTTCAGTACTTGGTGCGGCTCCTCTACAAAAAAACCCCTGAAAAGTTGCTAAAAATGCTTTAACCACTTTGCTGGTCATTTGCTCCGTCTTTTAAGCTTTAGGCCTTGTGCGCACACTGTGGGGTTTTTTGCCGCGATTTTGCGTAAGAAGCGGCAAAAAATGCATGCCAAGGATGATTTTTTTTTTTTACCACAAACATGCATCTTTGTGTTCATCGTAAGATGCAGCGTGCGCACACAGCCTTATTCTTTGCATCAGATTTTGAAATATGACTGGTGCTGGAAAAAAAAAAACAAGTGCATGTCACTGATTTGGAGCAGCTCCACATGGAATCCACTCCAAACTAGGCACTGTCCAATCAGAGGGTTGCAAAAAAAATTGAGCTAATCCAAAATGCTTAAAAAATGCTTCAAGAAAATTAAACTTCTTTGGTTGCTTCAAAAATACTCTGTGTTCCCAAAAGGAAGACATTTTTTTCAGGCAGCTGTGCTCTGAAACCCACCGAAAAACGCACTTAAAAATGCTAAAAAGAATTAACATGAATGCACAGCAGTATCAATATGGCTTGCTGTGCTGTGCTGTGCTGTGCTGTGCTGTGCTGTGCTGTGCTGTGCTGTGCTGTGCTGTGCTGTGCGTATGTTAAGCCTTTTTTAACATCTTTTATCCGCTTCAGGCTTTCAAAGCGACTCAGGAACACTGGCAAAATATGCTGTAGAAATGGAGCAGCAATGTTGTGCAAACACTCCACATACAATGCAGAAAATTTGCAGCTTGAGCAATTTACCCTTATCGTAATAATGGGATATAATCCAAAAAGTAGAATATTTTTTTGTGACAGGAATCATAGTAAGATGAAATTGATATATTTCAAATCTCTCCCTTTCTCACGAAATGCCCAGCCAAGGTTGCATATTTTGTGTGAGTTATAAAATCAGGGGGGCAATTGCTTATTTTCGGTGTATGGTTGATGTGATACCCAGTTGATTTTCCCTTGGCCACATAGCATTGGACAGCATCACACACGGCGACGTTATATGATACCCAGTTGGTTCTCCCTTGCCCTCCATTACACACTGCGATGTTATGTGATACCCAGTTGGTTTTCCCTTGCCCTCCATCACACATGGCAACATTATATGACACCCAGTTGGTTTTCCCTTACCCGGATAGCATTTTATAGCATAACACAGCGACGTTATTTGGGAGATCATCCTCCAGATCACTGTCCATACTGTAGCTGTGAAGAGCTTTATTATATGGTTACATGTGTATATATACCTTGTGCTCAGATTTGTTTTTTTTTTTCCTCCCCTCTTTCAGTGGTTGTAAAGAAATATGTCTGTAAAACCAAGACCAGTGCGATATGATCTAAAAACACTGCTGGAGGGCCTTAGCCGAGCTGTCGTAACCACCCAACCCACAGACATTGTCCACTTTGCGTCATACTATTTTGTGCAATTATTACATTACAAACAAGGTAACTCTAGGCTTACATGAGAAGTCTGGGTTTTGTGACTATGTATGGTTGGCTTAAAGTGGTTGTCCCATATTCTCAGTCAGGAACACACTGCTCCCCAGCCTCTGGGCTTCCTGGGACACACTGCTCCCCAACCTCTGGGCTTCCTGGAAAGCACTGCTCCTCAGCCTCTGGGATTCCTGGAACAAACTGCTCCCCAGCCTCTGGGCTTCCTGGAACACACTGCTCCCCAGCCTCTGGGCTTCCTGGAACACACTGCTCCCCAGTCTCTAGGGTTCCAGGAACACACTGCTCTCCAGCCTCTGGACTTCCTGGAACACACTGCTCCCCAGCCTCTGGGCTTCCTGGAACGCACTGCTCCCCAGTCTCTAGGGTTCCAGGAACACACTGCTCTCCAGCCTCTGGGCTTCCTGGAACGCACTGCTCCCCAGTCTCTAGGGTTTAAGGAACACACTGCTCTCCAGCCTCTGGACTTCCTGGAACACACTGCTCCCCAGCCTCTGGGCTTCCTGGAACACACTGCTCCCCAGCCTCTGGGCTTCCTGGAACACACTGCTCCCCAACCTCTGGGTTTCCTGGAACACACTGCTCCCCAGCCTCTGGGGTTCCAGGAACACACTGCTCTCCAGCCTCTGGGGTTCCAGGAACACACTGCTCTCCATCCTCTAGACTTCCTGGAACGCACTGCTCCCCAGCCTCTAGGCTTCCTGGAACGCACTGCTCCCCAGCCTCTGGGCTTCCTGGAACGCACTGCTCCCCAGCCTCTGGGCTTCCTGGAACGCACTGCTCCCCAGCCTCTGGGCTTCCTGGAACACACTGCTCCCCAGCCTCTGGGCTTCCTGGAACACACTGCTCCCCAGCCTCTGGACTTCCTGGAACACACTGCTCCCCAGCCTCTGGGTTTCCTGGAACGCACTGCTCCCCAGCCTCTGGGCTTCCTGGAACACACTGCTCCCCAGCCTCTGGGCTTCCTGGAACACACTGCTCCCCAGCCTTTGGGCTTCCTGCCGGCTTGGGAGTGGCACACTTGTGATTTAGTGACATCGCTATGCCTGTGGCCCTAACAGTGCACTCTCCGATGCTGTTATGTGAGGCGTTGCCTAATATATTGTAGAGGTATTGAAGCGGATCAGGCACTAATACTGTTCTCCACCTGATCCTGGCCAGCTTCACAGCAGCACTAACAATCTCTATTGGAAAGAGCTTGTGTGACTGCTCATGCCCAGCCAAACTGTAGTAGTGGTCGGTAACCTAGGCAATGAGCCATAAACTATAACATTAACATTCACTCAATTCTTGAGATCAGAAAGGTTTTTTAAAAAGTAAATTTCAAAGGTGCAATTTACAATTTTACAAATTAACAAACGTGGGGATAACCCTTTAAGGCCAGGTCAGTTTTGCGGAACCTAACAGGGGAAATGTATTAATGGACTAAAATCAGATTCCTGTCAATAAAATTTACTCCATAATTTACAACTTGTTCTTGTTTTTCATTTATCTCTTTATTTTTATTTATTTATTTTTTAAAAAGTGGACAGACTTTAGTGAAAAGGGATGGGATGTAATTAGAGAATTTGTATTTTATTTATAGAAAACCCTTCAATGGACTTTAAGGACCTTGTTGAAGAATTTCAGCGCAGACAAGGTAATTATACTCCTACATACTGTACTCAGCTGTATAAAGAGAAGCATTGATTGAATGTTTTAAAGGGAATTTGTCATGTGAAAAATGGTCTTAATCTGCAGATATGGGGTTAATCTACAGTTTAATAGATCTGCCTGGCGCCCGTGCTTAGAGCCCGACTCCTGGGAGGAAATTAACTTTATTCCTACCAACAGGGTTAGGCTTCCAGACATAGGTGTGGTGCTGGCGCAATTTCAATCATGGCTCAGTGTATAGAGAGCGGCAGCTGTAATCGTGCCCTTAATACTGACTGACAGCATGCAGAGCGGTCTGTCAGTCAGTTCAGGGGGTATGGTTACAGCTCACTATACATTCAGTGAGCTCTGACCTAGCGCCATCCCTATGCCTGGGAGCTGAATGCTACCGCGAGGAATAAAATTATTTTCCTCCTGGCGGCGGCGCTCTAAGTGTGGGAGCCAGCCAGGTTAAAAATGCTATGAAAATGCAGAGTAACCCCATATCTGCAGGTTATTAGCGTTTATTCACATGACAGGTTCCCTTTAAACTAACATTAGAATCCTGTCATTGGTTATTAAAAATTTAATATTCCCGTTTAACGCCTTAATGACTGGGCAGTTTTTTTTATTTTTGCGACGGCCACTTTTTACATTGTCACACTATAAGTCTACGAGACTCAGAATGAGGATAGAGAGCCTTGTTCTGAATCCTCATTAACATCTCAGTATATTTTCATCAGTGTATGTATGCCAAAACCACGAGTGGAACAGAGAAAAACTATCACTGAAAGACTGAAATCTGTTCTGTGTTTAGAGACACCACTGGTTTTGACATACAAACACTGTTAATACTAATATTAGCAAATACCTCCAATTAGAAATGTAGTATAGTTCTCCTGATTCACTATATCGCTTACCTCATGTTCAGGGCATTGCAGGACCTTAGATATTCATGGTTATGACCACTAACTAACTAACTGTGACTATATGCTTAGTTGTAACCATGGATACCTAAGGTCCTGCAATGCCCTGAACATGAGGTAAGCAATATAGTGAATCAGGTGAACTATACTACATTGCTAATTGGAGGTATTTGCTATAATTATTATTATTATTATTACACCTACTACATATTGGGATATGATCTTGGAGATGGGACTAACCCATTAAGTGCAGCTTGAAGGAAAACATTGATGTTTAGCATTTTTACTATGTACCGCCCCTGCAGCAGTCAGACTGCTCGGATCCGAGGTTGCTGTGGCTCGAGGGTCTCCGGACCCGGGGGCTTGCGGCCACTCGAAAATAAAAAGGGGGCTATTTACAGGGGATTAGTGTTCATGACGCCACCCGTGGTTCGCAGTAAGGGGAGTACCGCCGCTGCCGATGGGAGTACCTGGGGGAGATGGAGTGGGGGAGCCAGATGACATTCCCTCCACAGGTAGGGGAGGACCCGGGACTCTGGATGGTGGAGGTGTAGGGAAACGTGGTGCAGTCTATGCGGCAGGCAGGACGCGGGGTGAGCAGCGTACTCACTCAGGCCGTGTGGATGTTGGTGCGACCATTAAGTAGACTCTGACACAGGAGTAAACCAAGTCTCTGGGTGCCGCTGCCACTCTGGGGAGCTCGTCCGGGAATCTGTCCCCGTTGGTATTGCTAATGGTCGTGGGCCTGCCTCCATACACTTGTGTTTAGACGTTTCTGAGTGACCCCTCAGCCTGAAGCTGTTGGGCTCCCGCTCCCTATAATTATATAGAGGAGCTGTGCTCTCGATGGCTGACACTTGGGATTTCAGTGAGCCGTATAAGCTGGAAAGCCCTATCCCCTTCGTTGTGTTTGATGCCTTCAATCTCTGAGCTCTTGGGGAAAGTTCATAAAGAGACTATCATCCACAGGTTAATTATCAGGTTGCGTGAAGCTACTCACTGATCTAGGGTGCAGTACCCCGACGTGCTCTGTACCGGTCCGGTTACTAGATTTTCCGGTGCCGACCATTCTCCAAAACTAAGACTGAGCACCTTTCTCCAATACTCTGTGACCGAGGCTCCGACTCCTCCGGTCCCAGATCACCGTCTATGACCTAACGAAAGTCTCCCAGGGAGCTACAACTCCCCCAGCTCCTCACTCTGAGGGCTACTAGTCGACTGACTATGTCCCTCCCACCAGTCTGCCTGACCCCTAGGCAGGTGGCTCTTTTCCAGCTAGACCACTCACTGGTGTGCCTGTCAGGGTGTGGTGTGAGGTGTGGCTAGGATTTGAATGCTGATGGAAGAAATACCTATAGTTAGGATCCCAGAACTATGGAGGGTGAGTTCTACACCATAAGGAAAAGGAGTGCAGTTCCCTGTGACACCCTGATAAAATCAGGGGCGTCACAACTACACCAGAAGGAACATAGGCAAAGCTATGTAGGTGGTCCTAACCTCCATGTTCTTCTTCATTTGTATGTTATAATCTACATGCCAGGTTATAAATCTCTGATCTTATTAACCTTAACACTTTTCTTCTCTTCACCACAGAGAATACACAGATACAATCTAGTCCAACTCAGATCACAATAAAATCAGAAATCTCATTCACTCAACCTATAAATGATAAGACAGGATCCGAAGTGGTAGAAAGTGAGAAAGAGCAATGGACTGTGAGACGAGATCCAATTTCTTGTAATTTGTCAGTGACTGAAGACATGCCCGCTGAAAGGGATACAGAAGAGGTAAAAGACCAGCCGCAAGAGCACATACAGTCAGGGGTGGAAGCTCCTTCAGATCAAGGTGCTGACCTAGCTGAGAGATCAGATAAAGTGTCCCAACCAACACACTCACAACCAACAAAAAACCTGGATAAGAAAGCCTGTTATGTTGGAATGGTCTGTAAAAAGTCAACTGACCAAGATGTTCACCCAACCACAAAAAGGCAAGATCTCCATGGACAGTATTCACTACCCGGAGATGTTCCACCAAATGGCAGACAAGCAGATCATGCTCCAGTCATCATTGCAAACATTTCAAAGCCATACCTCCCTAGAAACAAAACAATTTCCAGTGAGTTCCAGTATCCTGCAGACCAAGCATTAGCATCTGCTCCAGGGTCAGCTATGTACTTAGCTAAACAGACTGTAGGATCGTGGAAATCAGCGACTGATCTTCCACCTCATGAAGAAGCACAGTACAAGGTTATGTCTGGAACCACAGAAAACCTGCAAAGAACATCAGAATTGCCATCATCCAACCCTTACAAAAATCACAATTCTGTGGATAAACCAGTAAACGAAACATATTATGATCCCGCTTATATGTCTGGTAGAGAAACATCTACGATTCGCATCCATACTACCAGTCTCACTATGCCTGCAATGATCTCTACTGAAACATCACTTGCACATTACATGCCACCACCAAGCCACCTTCTACCTGAGTATATCCAAACTCTAACAGTGCAGGGTAGACATCCAACCCAGGACCCTGGACAACATGGATGTTCAGCTAGCATGGATGGATCTTCAGCTGCTTCAAGTAAGAACCGGCTTGATTTAAATCTGAAGCCAATGTCTAACTGGATGGGCAATTCAGGTAAGGGAAGAAAATTGTGTCTAAGGGGGAGGGGTGGAATATTAAGACCAGTAGATATTTGCAAATGTATTTGGATTTTCTGATTTTCATTGAAAAGGCTAAAATCTATGTAACCCACCATGTGTAGATTTGAAAGTCCATAGTATGTCACTAATCTGTTTAGATTTTTTTTTTTCTGCAGCACATGAATTTAATTTTTCAAAATCTTATTGAAGTGGGATTGATAATGTTAACCCCACCAAAAATGGATACCGTCCAGAAAATTACTTTAGTAGGAGTACAGGAGCTGAATTGCCAAACATATGGGGTGTTTAGTATCTGTAAATGGAGCACTCCACGGGGCCTGGGAAATACTCGTCACCAGGACGGTGAGGGGGCAGGAGGTGGTCACGGGTGGCCCTGCCCGGTTTCGTGACCCCCAAGGTGTCCACAAAAAGGAAAGTGGAAAAGGATGGTGGGATGATGAGGGTATTGGAAGTAGTAGTTGTCTCGTGATGCCATCTGTGGTGTGTGGCCAGGAATTGGACGCCGCTCCGGGTGCTGTCCTCTGGGAGAGATGGTTTTGCAGCTGGGATGGTTCAGCTCCCCACAGGTAGAGCTAGGCCCCAGGGAGGATGATGGGGGTGGGAGTTACCATTGGCGCCGGAGCGCGGGGCGCCGGCAATGAAGGGCTGATTCAGTAGTTGTGGTTCAAGGTTTTCACTCACTGTCAGGTTGTTGCCCTAGAAATATCGGTCTCTGCCGTGATGGGTCCCAGCCGATCCTGGATAATTCTGAGGTCACCGCCGGTGTTCCCACTGTCTCCTTTCTGGTCGGGGTCCCTCCAATCCTGTGGATGGAATGTGGAATGGGCTGTGGATGTTTCCTGCACTCTCCGCGGACCCTGAGAATCCCCGGTAGCTGTAGAGAGCCCGGGCTGAGCTGCCTGCTCCAAACCACAGGTCTTGAAGTGCTCCAGAAGTGTGAGGAAGAAAATGCCAGGACCGAGGTCCTGACTGTGCTCCTTACCCCAAGCTGTGCCCGGGGTCAGACTGCTCAAGTGTGTGGATGCTCCACCCTTTTCACCACGTGGTGCCCATCCCCCAGGTGGTTGTCCTAGTGACCGGGAAAGTGGCCTCGTGATGGCCACCCCCCCTATCTACCCTAGGCCAACCCCAGTGGGAAAGCACCTAACTGTGTGTGGTTTGTGAATGTGAGAAACACCAGTGATTAACCTCTTCCTTAGGCCCGTTTCACACGTCATTGAAAAACAGTGATGTTTTTCACTGGCGTGTAAAACACGCACATGTCCCTGCGTGTGCCACGATTCACGGCACACGTGGGTTGTCTAAGTGCAATCCGGGCTCCGTTCTCCGTGGCCCGTGATTGCACTTAGAAAACTACTCACCTGTGCGCGCTCCCGCTGTCCATGGTGCTGATCGCTCCCGCGGTGCAGCATCCGGCCGGCGGTGACCCCCGCAGCAGCTGCTTCCGGGTCGGCTGTGTCGCGCATAATGAATATGCGCGACAATAATGAGCCGGCTCAGAAGCAGCTGGCAGAACGGGCTGCAGAGGACATCGCTGGACGCCGGGTGAGTTAAAATGTTTTTTATGTTAAAAGCACGTTTTTTTCTGGCACGTGTTTCACGGACCACACCACTGCGTGGTCCGTGGAACATCAGTGATGCCAGAAAAAAATGGACATGTCTCCGTGCGGCAAACACGCACACGCGGGTACGCCGCACGGAGACTCGTGCAGTGAAAAATCACTGATGTGTGAGCAGACCCATTCATTATAATGGGTCTGCGTATGTCAGTGATTCTGGTACGTTTAAAACAAAGCACAAATGTACCAGAATCACTGACGTGTGAAAGGGGCCTTACTTGGGATGAGTACTGCACCTTAAGTGAGATGCAGTACTCGGTGGCGACTGAAGCCTCAGGGGCGCCACATAAGCAGATCTCATTACCCATGATCAGTTTCTGTCTGATTGTGTTTGCCTGGTGCTGTTGATTTAGTTTCTAATATTTCTAATAGGGCTTTTTACATTATGTTTTCACACCCTGTTTACTGTATATGTGGCACCCCTGAGGCTTCAGGTGCCACAGGGTATTGCACCACTTTTACGGGGTAATATCTATTCTGGGTTAGGAGGGGGTTAACTGTCGCTGCCTTCACAAAACCACACATACACAACAATAAGGTGCTTTCCCACAGGGAGGTGAACTAGGGCAGACAGGGTAGTGAGCTATCACGAAGCATGGAACTTCCCCAGTTGCTAGGACAACCACTGGGGGTGGCACCACTTGGGGTAGAAGTAGGCGCAACCATCTCATTACAGCAGACCTTTCCCGGGCACAGCTTGGGATAACATCTGAGACAGACAACAGGAGTTTCGTGTTACTCTCCCTTCGCGGGACCCGTGGCTTAGAGCAGGAGGCTCGGCCCGCGTTCCAGATAGCAAACCAGGGACATTTCACTAGAAAGATTTTCACGGGAACCGGCAGTGACCGCCTGCTATCTGGAATCGGCTGGAGCCCATTGTGGCAGAGATCGGTACTCTGGGGCAGCGCCTGAACTACTTGTGAGTAAAAGACCTGGAACCGCAGCCCCTGCCTCTGCCTCTCATTTGCCGATGCCATCGCCAAGCGCTGTGGCGCCAACAGGGACTACCACCAGCCCCGTCCATCTTCCCTCATCCTATGGGTAATTCCGTTCTGCCTATGGGGAGCGACACCATCCCGGCTGCGACCCTCATCATCAGCCCCCGAAAGCAGCACCCACAGCGGTTGCCCATCCCTGGCCGCGTACCACAGGTGGCGTCACGATCATAAGACTTTCCTAACTGTCACTACCACCCCCATCCTCCACCCTGCCTCCCGTCCACTGCATTCACTCCCTCCTGTACGTCTCGGGGTCACGTAACCGGGCTAGGCCAGCCCGTGACGACGCAGAGCATCTGCACTCCCGGCCCGGCGACATGTCGGGTGAAAACCCCTCGACTCCCGGGATGTTACCTTTTTCAACACGAACAGGATTTTGTGCCCGCAACCATTGGGTACTGTGCGCCTATTGAACTTTCTGTTTATGGACTGTGTATGGCGTATTAGAAAAATCAGCAGATGCCATTAACTGCAAAGAGCAGGAACAGAGGGGTCGTGCCATCGTGGGCGGAGCCCACTGCAAAGGGCGCGAACCAGAGTTCCGCTGCAAAGCCAGTCAGAAAGCAAAGACCAAAAGTAATATGTCTGCTGAGGAGGAAGCAGAGGCTGTCCCTGCTGCAGTAGCCACTGCTTCGGTAATCCCATTTACCATGCCTATCTTCCACGAGCAAACTGGCTGCCACAGTATTCCGGAGACGCCTACATCTTGTCTGACTTCAAGGAGCGACTGTATGGCTTGTTCCGTATCTACACCCTAACAGAGAGCCAGAAGGCCAATGTCCTCATTGCTCAGTTAACCGGAGCAGCCAGAAGAGAAGTCAAGTCTTGGCCTGAGGATGACAAAAGGGTGGTGAAGGACATTTTAGCTAAGCTGAAAGTAATCTTTGATACCCGTACACCATCTGAGATAAAAATGCGGTTTTATGGATGCAAGCAAAGGGCTCAGGAGAGCATACGGGATTATGCCTTCAATCTGCAGGAGGCAATGAGAGCAGTCAAGCAGGTGGAACCAGCAGAGGTGGGGGATGAAAATCGCTTACTGATTGACCAGTTTCTGTAGGGACTGCTGTCTGATGCCCACCAGGTCCAGCTGCGCATTATGGCCATGCAATACCCAGACATCAGCTTTGCCGAATCCAAAGATCGGGCCATCCGAGTGCTGCGTGAACCATCTCGGTCCAATTCTGTGTCTACTACCAAGTTAAAGGTGGATGCTAAAGAGCAGGCCATGGAAAAGGACCCCCCTGATGATTGGCAACTCCAAATTCAGGAATTCAGAGTTTGACAACCCACGAGAATGGCCCTGCTGTTATTAAGCTTTACACTGATTGTCTGATACAAATATGTATATGTGTATATATATATGTATATATATATGTATATATATATGTATATATATATATATATATATATATATATATATAATATATATATATATGATATAAGTGTGCATGTTCAAAAGGGTTGTCAACTACTTGGCCTGGGGAGGTATAAAAAGAATCAGTACTTACCTCCTGGACCAGCACTGCCCCTCTACACTCACAACTTTTACCCTTACTGGTGTCCTGGTATCAGCATCCGGCTGGGGCATAATTTGCCAATGCACAGATAGTGGCCGCAATTTAGCTACAGCCATCACATTTTGTCCAAACAAAAGAAACACTGTTTCTTCCAAATAGTGGAATAGTGATTTCCATCAGTGGAAATCTCCAATCGGAAGCTGGATAAACATATAGCTGGGATGATTTAGGAGGGGTTTGGACCCGTTGGCTCTTGGGGTCCCTTCTAACACTACCATTCTATGGTTCTATGATTCATAAGTGACTCAGATTCCTGTTTGGATTTTGGGGTTCATCGGAATTAGAGAGATTTCTTTGAGTACAGAGCTCCCTATGGTCTCTATAGTTAGACAACCGTGATCGGGTGCGCCAAATCTTGCGTATTTTATCTAGGGTGCCAACCTCTTTTGCTCTGTATCCTGACCTATCCAGTCCTGTAATTTGCCGGGCATAATAGTGGATAATAAAATCCGCACAGGCCAGCATTATTTGTGTACTTCAGGAACTAGTGTGATATTTTATTGTCAGAAATTAAAGTTATCTTTTATTGGAAGGAATTTTTTGTATATTATTTCTTAACTCCTTGCGGTCACAGCAATTTGTGGCTTTTATAACAAACAATTTTTTGTTTTTCTCACTTTTGTTTATTGCAGTGGCCATAACCTTTTTTTATTTATTTGAGCAACATAATCATATGAGAGCTTATTTTTTCGGGATAAGCTATACTTGTCAGTGGCATCAATTTCTGGTACATATCACCGATACTTATTTTAAAAAAAATCTTTTTAAAGCTGAGTTCACGTATCCTGTAATCATCTGCTAGAATGGATCCTGCAGAGATATGTTGACAAAATGATTTTTGCAGGATCCATTTTTTTAACATTGGAGTCTATAGAGAACGGATCCATTAACGGAATGCTATTTACTTTTCATTTAAAATGGAACCTGTAAGAAAAAATAAAAAAACAGATCTCTGCAGGCTCCGTTCTAACGGATAAGTACAGGACGTGTGAACTCAGCCTGACATTATTAGGCATGAGCGAATGTATTCACCACTATTCGGTATCCGACGGATAATGGGGTATTCAAGGTATTCGCTATCCGACGGCTAATATGGAATTCGCTCCGATACTTTCATTTTCATTTCTGGACTTCCTGGCGCCTTTTTCCAACCAATGAACACATCTGATGTTGCTTGCCCTCACAATAACGCTGCAGCTATCTTTGTTGTGGTGTTACTGTGATTGGCTTGGCCGCCCAGCGTCATAGGGGCTATATAAGCCAGCGGCCATTTTGGTCAGTCGGTCTCTTCCTCTCTCTTTCTTACTCACCAATCACGGGCGCGGTGCTGCACGGCTGTCACACTGTAGCGGGTTCTCCAGCTTTTGAAAATGCCAGCAGCTCAATATTCCATCTCGTATTCCCTGTTTCCCCTGCCCACAGGCGCCTATGATTGGTTGCAGTCAGAAACGCCCCCACGCTGAGTGACAGCTGTCTCACTGCAACCAATCACCGCCGCCGGTGGGCGGGTCTATATCGTGTAGTAAAATAAACAATTTGAAACAGCGACGTGCGGTCCCCCCAAATGATACCCAGCCAAGGTAAGCACACAGCAGCGGGCTGGTATTCTCAGGCTGGGGAGTGCGAGGGCCATGGTTATGGCGCCCCTCTCGCAGCCGAGAATATCAGCCCACTGCTGCCCCGAGAATGTCGCATCCATTAGATGCGACAATCCTGGCGTGTCACCGGCTCTTCCCGATTGCCATGATGCAGTGGCAATCGGGGTAATAAGGAGTTAATAGCAACCCATAGCTGCCACTAAGTCTATATGTAATGGCAGCGTCTATGACACACAATCACTAATCTGTAAGTAAAGTAAAGTAAATAAACACAGCACCGAAAAATCCTTCCTTTGAAACGAAACACCGAAAAGCCCCTCTATCACCACTTTATTAACCCCCCCAAATATCCAGGTCCGGCGTAATCCACACTATTTCAGCGACGTCTGTGAGCGAGTGCTTAATGCAGCCTCATTCCGTGAACGATGCTGCAGGGGTAACTCCAGGTCATTTCTCACGATCAACACATTACCGTTCGCGGGAACTTCAGTGATGCTGTAAAGCACAACTCAGAGTGACGTCACTGACCGGCAGTGATCCTGCGAGTACTCAGATCCAAGCTCCCGCAGGGTCACTGCTCCATCACACATACTGTTTAGGGGGGGAACACATACATCACAAATAAAAGCTGTAATATCATCTATCTAGCCATCTATCTATCCATCAATCCATCCATCCATCTATCCATCTATCTATCTATGCCTCTATCTATATATCTGTCTATCTATCCATTATCTATCTATCAATTATCTATCTATCCCTCTATCCATCTATCTCTCCTGTTTTTAATCTATCCATCTATCTATCCCTCTATCCATCTATCTATCCTTTTTTATCTACAGTTAGGTCCAGAAATATTTGGACAGTGACACAAGTTTTGTTATTTTAGCTGTTTACAAAAACATGTTCAGAAATACAATTATATATATAATATGGGCTGATAGTGCACACTCCCAGCTGCAATATGAGAGTTTTCACATCCAAATCGGAGAAAGGGTTTAGGAATCATAGCTCTGTAATGCATAGCCTCCTCTTTTTCAAGGGACCAAAAGTAATTGGACAAGGGACTCTAAGAGCTGCAATTAACTCTGAAGGCGTCTCCCTCGTTAACCTGTAATCAATGAAGTAGTTAAAAGGTCTGGGGTTGATTACAGGTGTGTGGTTTTGCATTTGGAAGCTGTTGCTGTGACCAGACAACATGCGGTCTAAGGAACTCTCAATTTAGGTGAAGCAGAACATCGTGAGGCTGAAAAAAAAGAAAAAATCCATCAGAGAGATAGCAGACATGCTTGGAGTAGCAAAATCAACAGTCGGGTACATTCTGAGAAAAAAGGAATTGACTGGTGAGCTTGGGAAGTCAAAAAGGCCTGGGCGTCTACGGATGACAACAGTGGTGGATGATCGCCGCATACTTTCTTTGGTGAAGAAGAACCCGTTCACAACATCAACTGAAGTCCAGAACACTCTCAGTGAAGTAGGTGTATCTGTCTCTAAGTCAACAGTAAAGAGAAGACTCCATAAAAGTAAATACAAAGGGTTCACATCTAGATGCAAACCATTCATCAATTCCAAAAATAGACAGGCCAGAGTTAAATTTTCTGAAAAACACCTCATGAAGCCAGCTCAGTTCTGGAAAAGTATTCTATGGACAGATGAGACCAAGATCAACCTGTACGAGAATGATGGGAAGAAAAAAGTTTGGAGAAGAAAGGGAACGGCACATGATCCAAGGCACACCACATCCTCTGTAAAACATGGTGGAGGCAACGTGATGGCATGGGCATGCATGGCTTTCAACGGCACTGGGTCACTTATGTTTATTGATGACATAACAGCAGACAAGAGTAGCCGGATGAATTCTGAAGTGTACCGGGATATACTTTCAGCCCAGATTCAGCCAAATGCCGCAAAGTTGATCGGACGGCGCTTCATAGTACAGATGGACAATGACCCCAAGCATACAGCCAAAGCTACCCAGGAGTTCATGAGTGCAAAAAAGTGGAACATTCTGCAATGGCCAAGTCAATCACCAGATCTTAACCCAATTGAGCATGCATTTCACTTGCTCAAATCCAGACGGAAAGACCCACAAACAAGCAAGACCTGAAGGCTACGGCTGTAAAGGCCTGGCAAAGCATTAAGAAGGAGGAAACCCAGCGTTTGGTGATGTCCATGGATTCCAGACTTAAGGCAGTGATTGCCTCCAAAGGATTCGCAACAAAATATTGAAAATAAAATTTTTTTTTTTGGGTTTGGTTTATTTGTCCAATTACTTTTGACCTCCTAAAATGTGGAGTGTTTGTAAAGAAACGTGTACAATTCCTACAATTTCTATCAGATATTTTTATTCAAACCTTCAAATTAAACGTTACAATCTGCACTTGAATTCTGTTGTAGAGGTTTCATTTCAAATCCAATGTGGTGGCATGCAGAGCCCAACTCGCGAAAATTGTGTCACTGTCCAAATATTTCTGGACCTAACTGTATCTATCCATCTATCCTCTATCTATCTATCCCTCTATCTATCTATCCCTCTATCTATCTAGCTAGCTATCTATCTATCTATCCTTCTATCCATCTATCTATCCTTTTTTATCTATCCATCTATCTAGCTATCCATCTATCTAGCTATCCATCTATCTAGCTATCCATTTATCCATCTATCTATGTATCCCTCTATGTATCCCTCTATGTATCCCTCTATGTATCCTTCTATCTATCCATTATCTACCTATCTATCAATTATCTATCCCTCTATCCATCTATCTATCCTTTTTTATCTATCTATCCATCTATCCTCTATCTATCTATCCCTCTATCTATCTAGCTATCCCTCTATCTATCTAGCTATCTATCTATCTATCCTTCTATCCATCTATCTATCCTTTTTTATCTATCTATCCATCTATCTAGGTATCCATCTATCTAGCTATCCATCTATCTAGCTATCCATTTATCCATCTATCTATGTATCCCTCTATGTATCCTTCTATCTATCCATTATCTACCTATCTATCAATTATCTATCTATCCCTCTATCCATCTATCTATCCTTTATCTATCTATTCGAATATCTATCCATCTATCTATCTATCAGATGGAGAGAGGGATGGATGGATGGATGGAAAGAGATGGATGGATGGATGGAAAGAGAGAGGGATGGATGGAGAGAGGGATGGATGGAGGGAGGGAGGGATGGATGGAGGGAGGGATGGATGGAGGGAGGGATGGATGGAGAGAGGGAGGGATAGATGGAGAGAGGGATGGATGGAGAGAGGGAGGGATGGATGGAGAGAGGGAGGGATGGATGGAGAGAGGGAGGGATGGAGAGATGGGATGGATGGAGAGAGGGATGGAGAGGTAGGGAGAGAGGGATGGATGGATGGAGAGATGGATGGAGAGAGGTATGGATGGATTGAGAGAGGGATGGACGGATGGATGGAGATGGATGGAGAGAGGGATGGATGGTTGGAGAGAGGGATGGTTGGAGAGAGGGATGGATGGATGGTTGAAGGGAGGGATGGATGGATGGTTGGAGAGAGGGAGGGATGGATGGAGAGAGGGAGGGATGGATGGAGAGAGGGAGGGAGGGATGGATGGAGAGAGGGAGGGATGGATGGATGGAGAGAGGGATCTAATTTGTGTGAGGGAGGGTTAGTACAACAAAGCTGAGCTTTTGCATTGCTGTCAGCTCAGCTGAACTCCTTTTCCCTCACACTGACTGTCATGACATGAAAGCAGAGAGGTGTTTGTAATCTCCGCTCTGCTGCTGGCACTTTGTAATCACACACATCTCTGCAGTGAAATCAGTGAGGAGACTGCTGTTACATGTCTCACACGGAGAAACGTGCTTTAAGCTATTGAGGGTGTGTCTCCTTTTCCCCTGTATGTTGCTGCCTACTTACGAACGTCAGACAGGGAAGAAGAACACAACCTCAGGCAAAAATCTCTGGTAATGCCACCTTGGACTTTTACATGTACATTATAATCTAAACTCTTCAATCTAAAATCTCGAAAGCGGGAAAAAAAAAATGAAAACATTAAAGCAACGTTTTATTCAGCTCTTCAGCCACTATTCGATGGTGGCACCAGTTTGACATGCTGAAACTGGTGAAAGGTCCTCTTTAAATGTAATGTATATCTACGTCATATTATAGGAAATGTTTTAAATTATCCATTTGTTAACAAGCTGCTCTGCATTTTGTAAGAATTTTTTTTATTTCTTTGTTTCCGAATAGTAATGATATATTTTTATGTAGAATAGGTTGGGTCCTAATAAGTAAACTGGACTGTTAGTAGAATAACTACCGTATGCTGGAACACGTCATTGGGGTGATTTAATAGTAAGTTATCAGTAATTTCACCTATTTCATATTCAGGTGAGATGGACCAAGAAATCCTGTGGACATTTCATGAACATACAGATTTCAATTATTTCCACGTAACAGTGAATTCATGGCATAAAAAAGAAATATCACCGAGCCAAAGCCCAGAAGACAGGGAATGCCTATCTTGTATGAGGGATTCGCCATCATCCACATCTCCAGAAAATGAGCTTCCAGATGAAGACAAGCTCGTGACCAGTTCTCCATATGCCAGCGATGGTCCTAGTAACCATAAAACCAAGCACTCCTGGAATGAGCAGGATGGGATTACCACATCGCCCATCCCCTGTGGTAGAACCAAGTCAAACACTGAAAATCGCATGCAGAGCTTCCGCTTACAAGAAGATCCCATGTGTTTCTCACAGTCCGCTCAAGAGGGTTATGAGCAGATGAGTGACTCGCCATCGATAACTTACCTTGCTGTGACAAAGTCTATTCCTTCCTTTGCTGCAAATAGAAAGGTACAACATAACATCTTTGTAGAAGATCCAGAGGAAAAGGAAATGATTGATGCACCATCTATCACTCATCTTGCTATGGCAAAGTCTATACCCTCATTTGCTCATAGAAAGACCAAAAATTACATTCTTACAGATGTTCCAGAGGAAGAGAAGACTCTGAATGATGTGGAATATATCACTCATCTTGCTGAGGCAAAGATACCATCAGTTACTGCACAAAGAAATGAGAGAGATGGAAATCCTGTTGACATTCCAAAGAAAGAACAGTGGAAAATGTGTGATGCACTATCTAGAACGCACCTTGCTCAGGCAAAGTCTATAGTTACCTTTGCTGAACCTAGAAAGGTCACTGGTAAAGAAACTGCTGCCTCCAAATCTTCATCTGTTATGGGCGGGCTGAATCAGAGAAGGTATTCGTGGGTCAAGACAGCTCAGGATGAAGAACGTCAGACCATCCAAGATTAATAGTACATCGCCATGCTAGGTAAGAAAATAGAAAATGGTTTCTCCACTTTTGATAATCTACTTGTTAGAAGTATTCCTTGATGAATTTGCCGACTACAAATTGCCCGCCTTGCTAAGACCCATTAATTAGTTGCATTTCTAGGAGCAATTTGGAAGTGAGTGTTCATATTCTGCAATAGACATCCTTCAGAGCAAAAGACACACTTTATGGCTATGTGCCCACGTAGCGTATTTTCATGCAGTTACGCTGCGTTCTGCACCGCAGCGTAACTGCATGCGTCCTGCGTCCCCAGCACAATCTATGAAGATTGTGCCTAATCCATGCCCACGTTGCGTATTAGAACGCAGCGCTTTGGCTACTGCCAGGATGTTGCGTTCTAAAAAGCAACATGTCACTTCTTTCATGCGCTTTGCATGAAGCTCCCGCTCTGTCTATGGGAGAGGCTGCATCCAGAGCGCATAAAATCGGTTTTTCATTACGGACGTGTGCTGTTCAAATCGCTGCAGAAATAACTGCAGGGACAGAACGCAACGTGGGCACATAGCCTTAAACTGCTCATCACTGTCTCTTATAGATAAGGATCCTAACATTGAACACACCACAATAAACTCAGAATTTCTTAATAGGTTATATAAAAATTAGTTAATTAGACAATCCCATTCCTAGGGAATTTGTCATCAGAAAATGACCTAATGTTTAATTCAGGATTTATATATATATATATATATATATATATATATATATATATATATATATATATATATATATATATATATATATATATATATATATATATATATAATATATATATATACTTTCTCTTATTTTGGGTTTTTATATTTCACATCACAATCTGTATTAATTAAGCCTGCTTTACATGTTACGATTTCGCATACGATATCGTATGCGATCGTAACCGCCCCCATTGTATGGGCGGCACGTTCAATTTGTTGAATGTGCCGGACATACGAGTAACCCCCCGTCATACGTACTTACCCGTCCATATGACCTCGCTGTGGCTAGCGAACATCCACTTCCTGGAGTGGGAGGGACGTTCGGCGTCACAGCGGCGTCACGCGGCACCCGGCCAATAGATGCGGAGGGGCGGAGCTGAGCGGGACGTAAACATCCCGCCCATCTCCTTCCTTCCGCATTACTGGCCGGGAGCCGCAGGACGCAGGTAAGATCTGTTCATCGTTCCCGGGGTGTCACACACTGCGATGTGTGCTACCCCGGGTACGATGAACAATCTGACGTTCAATTCATGAGGAATGAACGACGTGCGTGCGATGAACGTTTTACCGTTCAATCGCAATCGCACGTAGCTGTCACACACTGCAATGTACCTTACGATGCCGGATGTGCGTCACTTACGACGTGACCCCGCCGACACATCGTAAGATACATTGCAGCGTGTAAAGCGGGCTTTAAAGTTAGAAATCTTGCAATTTTCATCCTGACCACTGGAGCTATTGTACACTCCTTCTTCCTGTTCTTTCAGGAAATCAACATTTACATTAGCAGCAATTGACTGACTCAGGCCCTACCTTTTCTATGGAAGCAGCTAATGAGCATGACGAAAGTGATTGTGAAGGGTGGGGGAAGTAAGGGAACCTGTGAAATTACCTATTATAAATGGTCAATTCTGCGCTGTCAACTGGGCATGTCTGTCCTTGCGATCCAGTCTGTGATGATAATTAAACTGCTGAAAACTCTTCCTTAAAGAACAGGTTCCGTGAGTTTATAATATTCCCAGAGACCAATGGGAAACTTGCAAAATATCTTTTTAAATACAGATTGTGTTATGAAAAAAAATACATTCCCATATCCATTCCTCAACATTGAAATTGCAACACCAAGATGGAAAAGTCATGGAGTTATGAAAATTACTGGATTAATAGACATGTTAAAGGGAACCTGTCATGTGCAATATTCACCCAGAACCACGAGCAGTTCTGGGTGCATATTGGTAATCCCTGTTTAGCAGTCCCTGTGTCTAGTTGTATCTAGTAGCATAGATAAAGAGAACTTTAGAAAAAGTATTTTATATATATATATATATATATATATATATACAGTTAGGTCCAGAAATATTTGGACAGTGACACAAGTTTTGTTATTTTAGCTGTTTACAAAAACATGTTCAGAAATACAATTATATATATAATATGGGCTGAAAGTGCACACTCCCAGCTGCAATATGAGAGTTTTCACATCCAAATCGGAGAAAGGGTTTAGGAATCATAGCTCTGTAATGCATAGCCTCCTCTTTTTCAAGGGACCAAAAGTAATTGGACAAGGGACTCTAAGGGCTGCAATTAACTCTGAAGGCGTCTCCCTCGTTAACCTGTAATCAATGAAGTAGTTAAAAGGTCTGGGGTTGATTACAGGTGTGTGGTTTTGCATTTGGAAGCTGTTGCTGTGACCAGACAATATGCGGTCTAAGGAACTCTCAATTGAGGTGAAGCAGAACATCGTGAGGCTGAAAAAAAAGAAAAAATCCATCAGAGAGATAGCAGACATGCTTGGAGTAGCAAAATCAACAGTCGGGTACATTCTGAGAAAAAAGGAATTGACTGGTGAGCTTGGGAACTCAAAAAGGCCTGGGCATCCACGGATGACAACAGTGGTGGATGATCGCCGCATATTTTCTTTGGTGAAGAAGAACCCGTTCACAACATCAACTGAAGTCCAGAACACTCTCAGTGAAGTAGGAGTATCTGTCTCTAAGTCAACAGTAAAAAGAAGACTCCATGAAAGTAAATACAAAGGGTTCACATCTAGATGCAAACCATTCATCAATTCCAAAAATATACAGGCCAGAGTTAAATTTGCTGAAAAACACCTCATGAAGCCAGCTCAGTTCTGGAAAAGTATTCTATGGACAGATGAGTCAAAGATCAATATGTACTAGAATGATGGGAAGAAAAACGTTTGGAGAAGAAAGGGAACGGCACATGATCCAAGGCACACCACATCCTCTGTAAAACATGGTGGAGGGAACGTGATGGCATGGGCATGCATGGCTTTCAACGGCACTGGGTCACTTGTGTTTATTGATGACATAACAGCAGACAAGAGTAGCCGGATGAATTCTGAAGTGTACCGGGATATACTTTCAGCCTAGATTCAGCCAAATGCCGCAAAGTTGATCGGACGGCGCTTTATAGTACAGATGGACAATGACCCCAAGCATACAGCCAAAGCTACCCAGGAGTTCATGAGTGCAAAAAAGTGGAACATTCTGCAATGGCCAAGTCAATCACCAGATCTTAACCCAATTGAGCATGCATTTCACTTGCTCAAATCCAGACTTAAGACGGAAAGACCCACAAACAAGCAAGATCTGAAGGCTGCGGCTGTAAAGGCCTGGCAAAGCATTAAGAAGGAGGAAACCCAGCGTTTGGTGATGTCCATGGGTTCCAGACTTAAGGCAGTGATTGCCTCCAAAGGATTCGCAACAAAATATTGAAAATAAAAATATTTTGTTTGGGTTTGGTTTATTTGTCCAATTACTTTTGACCTCCTAAAATGTGGAGTGTTTGTAAAGAAATGTGTACAATTCCTACAATTTCTATCAGATATTTTTGTTCAAACCTTCAAATTAAACGTTACAATCTGCACTTGAATTCTGTTGTAGAGGTTTCATTTCAAATCCAATGTGGTGGCATGCAGAGCCCAACTCGCGAAAATTGTGTCACTGTCCAAATATTTCTGGACCTAACTGTATATATTGCTAATGAGTGCAGGGACTAGTCGCAGGGGCGTTAGTTCCTGCGTTCGTTCATTTCACCCTCTTAGCATGTTAGCACACTGGTGATGCTGCATTGAATAGCATGTTAGAACTCCCCTGTTGGCGTGCTGACATGCTAAGAGGGCGGAATGGGGACCTAACGCCCTTTTGACTAGTCCCTGCGCTCATTAGCATATCATTCTAAAGATCTCTTTATGTATGCTACTAGATACAGTGACGGGTAGGCAGGGATTACTAATATGTACCCAGAACTGCTTGTGATTCTGGGTGTATAGTGGACCTGACAGGTTCCCTTTAAAGATTGATTAAATAGGAAATAAATTTTCAAAACATCTCGAGTGATCAAGTATAAGTGAAATAGGCATAAATACACCCACTTACACACCTTGGCTGCTATCATTGAGGCTGTTAAAGGTCATCTACGGAATATTCTTCTAAGCTAAATACCCTTGGGACACAAATCATCAAAATCCACTTCTAGTAGCTCCCTTTTGAAATTACTGACCAATGACATCCCATTTGTGGTTGATGGCAGACATGTCCAGAGACACTTTAGCCATGGTAACATGTTTAGGTCATGCAGGCTGCTCAGTTAGGCTGTGTGCACGTTGCGTTTTGGTTGCGTTTTAAACTGCACCGTTGTCAATGACAAAATGCATGCATTCCCCAGCAAAATTTATGAGAAATCAGAATTTCCATCCGCATATTGCTTTTTTTAGGCAGCGTTTTGTTTGACAAATATTTGTCAAAATCATTGAATAAAAAATAGCAACATGTCATTTCTTCATTGCTTTTTGTGCACATTTTCCACCCACTAAAATGAATGAAGTGTGTCAAAATGTAAACAAAGTGTTTAGTTGTGCATTTGCACTGCATTTTGGTTCCATTTTGGATCCATTCTTGTCAGCAAAAACGCAGGTCTCTCGGTCTCTCTCTCTCACAGCCGCCAGTAGGCGGGTATATATTGGGCGGTAGAATAAATAAATAATTTTAAAAAAATGGCATGCGGTTCCCCCCAATTTTGATACCCAGCCAAAATAAAGCCACACAGCTGAGAGCTGATATTCTAAGACTGGGGAGACCCACGTTATTGGGAGCCCCCCAGCCTAAAAATATCAGCCAGCAGCCGCCTGGAATTGCCGCATCCATTAGATGCGACAATCCCGGGACTTTACCCGGCTCATCCCAAATGCCCTGGTGCAGTGGCAATTGGGGTAATAAGGAGTTAATGGCAGCCCATAGCTGCCATTAAGTCCTAGCTTAGTGATGGCAGGCATCAATGAGACACCAACATCACTAAACTGTAAGTGAAAGTAAAAACACGAACACCAAAAAATCCTTTATTTGAAATAAAAGACAAAAAAACACCCTCTTTCAACACTTTATTAACCCAAACACAACCATCCAGGTCCGATGTAATCCACACGAGGTCCCACAATGCTTCCAGCACTGTTACATCTGACACACAGCGAGTGGCCATAGAGCATGACCGCTCGCTGTGAGCTCTATGCAGCAACCGAAGTGAGTCACACTATCAAGGGTGATGTCACTCACGTTATCCGCGGCCACAGCTGGAGTCCTCCAACTGTGACAGCAAATCACCCAAGTGACTGAAGTGAGCCGCACGATTAGCGGTGCCGTCACTCAGGTGATTTGCGGTCACAGGTGTATCCTTCACTTGTGAACACAAATCAGGCCGACAGACAGAGCCGTGCGATGACAATGAACTTGGGTGAACCTCTGACGTCAAAACTGCAGGCCCCGTACTACTACCTGTGTCGCAGTACTTACGTCAGAGGTTAACTAGAGTTCATTCTCATTGCACAGCTCTGTCTGCTGTCAGCGGCCAGTCATGCTCTATGGTGCTGCTGGGATAGAACAGGGATGTAACAGAGCTGAATCGCCATGGGACCGCACTGTCAAAATGCATGCATTTTTGGAAGCATTTTTTTTGTCAAACACAGTGTTTGCAGTTGTCAAAGTCTGCCAGAGGGTGCATTTTTTTGTCAAATCAAGAACGCAGCGTGCGGACATAGCCTAACATGAGCAGTATGTGGCCTGGCATTATCATGTTGAATAATGGCTCCTGGGATACGTTGGGAGAAATAGTTCCACAACTAAATCAATGTAATGCTGAGCTGTTAATGAACCTGTAATGAAGACTAGAAGGGTCCATCTACTATACATTATGCCATCAAAGCCATAATCTTGGGAGTTGAACCGTGTGACGTTTTCTGATGGCGGGATCTTCATGGTATTAACCACATGGTCTTATTAGATTTACAAAATAAAGCGTAGTTGTCCATTCTGTACTGCAAGTGAAATTTGACTTCACGTACAAAACCTAACTAATCAAAATGTGTCTACACAAACCATTAGAAAGCCTTTACATAACATTGGTCTATGAGCCAGATGTCAAGTTATTGGGGCAATGAGTTTCATTCCACCACTCTCAAAAGTTATCATGGTGCCTTTGACTTGGGCGCCGTTATAACTGGAGAGTGGTCTGGACACCACTTGAGCATCCTCATGAAGAGACCTTCACGAGAGAAGTTGTTTTTGAACATGACAATGCCAGGCCACATGTTACTTGTGCTACTGTAAGCAGCCTGCATGACCTAAAGCATCTCTACATCCATTTACCATAGACTCCAATGTTTAAAAAGGACCCTGCTGAATATCGGTTATTTAAAAATCAAGAAAAAAAAGTTGTGTCTGCATAACTTTATTACCAACGGATTGCTGCTGGATCCGTTCTATCAAATGATCCTTAGACATGTGATTGTAGCCTGATGGAACTAAAAAAATAAGTGAAAAGTAAAAAAAATATATAAAATAAAACTACTGTAGTGTCAGTCACCCGCTTTTTCACAATCTGAAAACAAAAAAAATAAATATTTGGTATTGCCTCTTCTCTAACAGCCTCATCTATCAAAATTACTATACTGATAAACTGTCTTACGAAAAAAAAATCAAGATGCCATATCATTGTCTGGTCAGCACACCTCTCTCCAAAAAGTCAGCAAAAAGTGGTCAAATTGACATATGTAACTCCATAATGGTATCAATATAAATGTCAGCTCGCCTCGCAACATAACCTATGTAAGTTGGTAAGCTGTAATGTTGCATGGAGATGCATTGACGCTTGCCTGATACCATTTATGCACTGTTCTTGATCGGATCATAGTTAAATCCTCGTTAGGAAATGGTTCTGGCACTTGCTGGACTTTCTTGATTCCTTCCTTACAGCATTTGATCTTATTTGTTTGAAGTTCCTAATGGTCCGATAAATGGTTGATTTAGAGGCAGTGTTACAAGCAACCATATCCTTGCCTTTAAATCCATTTTGATGCAAACCAATGATGACTGTATGTGTTCCTGGCGGTAACTATGGTTAACAATAGAAAGTTAAAGGGAATCTGTCCCCTTTTGTGGTTTTTTAGTTATTAATTTTGGCTTACAGGTGAAATTAGCCATACCTGTATGCCTCCTGGATGATGGGCCGGTTTGGAAAAATCCTCTTTTATATCTTCTGTCTTCTGGGCTATGGGGCGTGTGCTGCCCGCAAGATAAGCTGCCTCCAGTCCCCCTTCTCCCCAATTTCTCTTCCTTTTCTCTTAAGTATCTGCCTGTGATCTCAGGACTGCAGCTGGAAATCCCGCACCTGTGCATTCTGCATGTCTTCTCTCCCCCTGTACTTTTTCGCCCTTCCGTGGGTACAGTCTTCAATTTTGATGTGTGCAGGCACCACAGAGTCACTGCGAAGTAGCAGTGACTCCCCAGCACCTGCGTACAACAAAATTGAAGACTGTGCCACAGTAATTTGTGTTTAGTTTAATGGATTGTCCGGTTAAAGCAAGTTATCACCTATTGACAGTATAGGTAATAATTTGTTAGTCCATGTGTATCTGTCCACTGGGAATTAGGCGGGCTTTACACGCTGCGACATCTCTAGCGATTGCTAGCGATGTTGAGCGCGATAGCACCCGCCCCCGTCGCACATGCGATGTGGTGCTTGCTGCCGTAGCGAACATTATCGCTACGGCAGCTTCACACGCACATACCTGCTCTGCGACGTCGCTGTGACCGGCGAACCACCTCCTTTCTAAGGGGGCGGTTCATTCAGCGTCACAGCGACGTCACAGCAGCGTTACTGAACCACCGCCCAATAGAAAAGGAGGGGAGGAGATGAGCGGCCGGAACATGCCGCCCACCTCCTTCCTTCCTCCTTTTCCGGTGGACGCAGGTAAGGAGATGTTTGTCGTTCCAGCGGCGTCACACATAGAAATGTGTGCTGCAGCAGGAACGACAAATAACACCGTACCTGCAGCTGCACCGATATTATGGAAATGAACGACGTGTCAACGAGCAACGATTTTTCACGTTTTTGTGCTCGTTGATCGTCGCTCATTTGTGTTACATGCTGCGATGTCGCTACCGGCGCCGGATGTACGACACTAACGAAGTGACCCCGACGATATATCGGCAACGATGTCGCAGTGTGTAAAGCACCTCTTACAGTGATGGGTACAATGGAACAGCACTGCAGATGCTCGACCTGTGCTCCATTCTTTCCCTATTGTGCTGATCAGCGTTGCGCTCTGCTTATTCCGACAGCCTCATAAGGAATGAAAGGAGCCGCAATTGGGCGTCCATCCTGATGAATGAGTTTCTAACAAGGATAAGGGCTTGTGCACACGTTGCGTAATTCATGCATTTACGCTGCGTTTAGCACTGCAGCGTAAATGCATGCATCCTGCGTCCCCAGCACAATCTATGTAGATTGTGCATAATCCATCCGCACATTGCTTTTTTGAACTTAGTGATTTGGATGCCAAAATTTTGACCCAAATCCGTGCATTCAAAAAAGCAGTATGTCAATTATTCCGTGTGCTATGGATGCTGCTCCCACTCTGTCTATGGTGGGGGCAGCATCTCGAGCGCATGAAATCGGCATTTATTCTGCTGAAACACTGCATCCATTACGTAGTGTTTCTGCAGCGATTTGATGCGCACATGTGCTGTCAAATCGCTGCAGAAATTTCAGCAGGTATGTGCGCACAAAGCCTAAAAGTTCCCCAATCCACGGATCAATGCGAGTGCAAGTGGTGGGAAAACCTTTCTCTAGGGGCAGATTTAATAATCTGTGTCATGATCCAAGTACAACCCGTGATCAATGAACTAAAAAACAACCTAAACCAAAAAGTCCCCTTGACTTTATAAACAGACCAATGTTATTAAATTCTTGCTTTATTGTGGGCCCCTTTGGAACTTCTGCATTGGACCCATGAGCTTCACGTTACCCCACTGACACCAATCGGCTTTATTTTAGGAGCATTTTAACTTTGCAGCCCTTATAAATATTCCTTTAATTGAAACCCATTAGATAAGCAGAACCAGCTGTAAACAGGGGAGATGCCAGCTATATTATATCACCTGCCAATCATTGCTATTAACCTCTTAAATGCTGCTGTATTTTGTACCAAGTTATTTACTGATCTCTAACACTGACTTCTCTGCTTTATGTTACAGGTTCAAGCATCTGCTAAAACATCGTAAATAAAGTACCTGAATGCAACGAATACTTCTGGGTTACCGTGTCTGTTGTTAATTACACATATGTTAAATCCTCATTCTTCCTGTGCAAACAAGGTTTAGGCTGCATGCGCGTTTTAAACTGCACTGTGTCAATGACAAACTGCATGCTTTTGCTTGTCCAGCAAAGACTATGAGAAATTAGAATTTCCATGCGCACATTGCAGTTTTTTTGTCAGCGTTTTATTAGTCAAATATTTGTCAAAATCTTTGACAAAACAAAAGCAGCATGTCAATTCTTTTGCGTTTTTTTTGTCACATATTGTCACCCATTGATGTCAATGAGGTGGATCAAAAACGCATGGAAAAACAAATTATTGCGTTTTGCATGCGTTGTACTTGTGGTTTTGTTAGTAAAAACGGAGGTCACCCACATTGTTCCAAAATAAAAAAAACATTGTAGGAGTGAAAATCTCTCTCTCTCTCTGCTTCATACTCACCGATCACCAGTGCGGCTGTCACACTGCTCTTGCGGCCTCTCATGCTTCTGTCGAGGCCTTTCATTAAGCGCATACATAGTTACCACTGCTGCTCATTAGGCTCATACATATTCACTGCTTCCCCTGCCCACCGGCATCTGTGATTGGTTGCAGTCAGACGCACCCCCACGCTGAGTGACAGCTGTCTGACTGCAACCAATGACAGCCGCCAGTAGGCAGGTCTATATCGTTCAGTAAAATAAATAATTTAAAAAAACATTGTGAGCTTTCCCCCCCCAATTCCAACCAAGATAAAGCTTCACAGCTGAGGGCTAGTATTCTCAGGCTGGGGTGACCCATGTTATTGGGAGCCCCCCAGCCTAAAAATATCAGCCAGCAGCCGCCGGAATTCATCCATTAGAAGCGACAGTCTCTGGACTTTACGCAGCTCTTCCTGATTACCCTGATTTATGGTCACAGGTGGAGAACTCCAACTGTTAACTCCGACACACTATTAATTTCCAATAGACCAAAAAATGAACGCAGTAGTTGGATATCAAAATCTCTTTCTTTTATTTTGTTAGTGCAAAACGTGAAAAAAAGGTGCTGTACAATTGTCCGCCAGGTGTCACCTGGCGGACAATTGTACAGCACCTTTTTTTCACGTTTTGCACTAACAAAATAAAAGAAAGAGATTTTGATATCCAACTACTGCGTTCATTTTTTGGTCTATTGGAAATTAATAGTGTGCCGGAGTTAACCTTCTAGTGACTGTCTAATTTCTCCTGAGCACCTATGGGAGGTGATGTGAGGTCTTTCCTTTTTCATTAACTTCATTCGAGAACTCCAACTGTGACCGGAAATCACTTGAGTGACGGCACCACTGATTGTGCGGCTCACTTCAGTCACTCGGGTGATTTGCTGTCTCAGGTGGAGTACTCGAGCTGTGGCTGTGCCTAACTTGAGTCACATTACCGCTGATAGCGCAACTAACTGCAGTTGCTGTGTGGAGCTCACAGCGGGCAGTCATGTTCTATGATGCTCGCTGTGATCATCAGATGTAGAAGTGCTGGAAGCACCATGGAACCTCGTGTGGACTACGTCGGACCTGGAGAGGTGTTTGGGGGGTTAATAAAGTGGTGAAAGAGGATGCTTTTTTGACTTTTATTTTAAATAAAGATGTTTTTGGGAGTTTGTGTTTATTTACTTTCACTTACAGATTAGTGATAGGGGGTGTCTTATAGATGCCTGCCATCACTAAGCTAGGGCTTAGTAGCAGCTGTGAGCTGTTATTAACTCCTTATTACCCCGATTGCCACCGCACCAGGGCAACGAAAAGAGCTGGGTTCAGCACCAGAATTGGCGCATCTAATGGATGCACCACTTCTGGGGTGGCTGCGGGCTGCTATTGTAAGGCTGAAAAGGGCCAAATAACAATGGCCCTTCCCACCCTAATAATATCGGCCCCCAGTTGTCTCCTGCACCTTGGCTGGTTTTAGAAAAATGGAGGGGACCCCACGTCATTTAAAAAAAAGAAACAACATAAAAAAAAGCGTGGTATCCCCTCTATTTTTCATAACCAGCCAAGGTACACAAGACAGCTGAGGGTTGCAGCCTGCAGCTGCTTCTGTTCCTGTGCTGGTATGGAAAACGGGGGGACCCCACGGCATTTTTTTATCCCCCCAAAAAATGAAAAAAACCAACTCACCAAGCTAGTTATCCCCCTATTGAGCTGTTCTGTTATTTCATTTTATCTATTCTATCTGTCCTTTCTTTGTAGCTATTCTATATGTTTTTTTCATCTATTTTTTTATCTATCGATCTTTTCTAGCTATCTATCAAATATCCTATCCTATCATATTTTTTTTCTCCTTTAAAAAATGCATTAACAAAAACGCAGCATAAACGGATACGTTTTGATCACTTTTTTTTGTCAAACACAGTGTTTACAGTTGTCAAACTCTGCTAGAGGGTGCTAAAAATGCAGCGTGCGCACGTACCCTTATTTTCCAGTATTAACACAGCTGCCCAGGGACCTTATTACTCACTAGAAGGTGGCCCGATTCTAACGCATCGGGTATTCTTGAATTTGTGAAGTTAATGTATGATTTTTGTTATATATATATATATATATATATATAATATAGATGTTGTTGTGTGTAGTTACCAAGTGTTTGTGTAGGGCGCTGCAAATGTTCTGGGTGTTGTCTGGGTGTGGGGGTGTGTGAGAGCGGTGTTGTATGTGTGTTGCGTTGTGTGTGTTGCATTGTTTGTGGAGCGCTGTGTGTCTGCAGTGTTGTGTGTGTGTGTGGTGCTGTGTGTGTTGCGCGGTTTGTGTGGGTGTGAAGTGCGGGTGTGTGTTTTGGGGGGAGGTATGTTTTGTGCAATGTGTGTGTGTTGCGCGGTATGTGCGTATATTTGTGTATGCCGCGGTGTTTGTGTGTTGGGTGTTGTGTGTGTGTGTGCGGCGTTGTCTGTGTGTGGGTGTCTGTGTAGGGCGGTGGTTCCCAGTGTGTGTGTGTGTGGTGTGTTGTGCGGTGCGCGTGTGGCGCTGTGTGTGTGTTTTGGGGGGAGGTGTGCACCCCCCATCGTGCTCCATCTCCCATGCTGCGCACCCCCCATCGTGCTCCATCCCCCATGCTGTGCACCCCCCATCGTTCTCCATCCGCCATGCTGCGCACCCCCCATCGTGCTCCATCCCCCATGCTGCACACCCCCCATCGTGCTCCATCCCCCATGCTGCGCACCCCCCATCGTGCTCCATCCCCCAGGCTGCGCACTCCCCCATCGTGGTCCATCCCCCAGGCTGCGCACTCCCCCATCGTGCTCCATCCCCCATGCTGCGCACCCCCCATCGTGCTCCATCCCCAATGCTGCGCACTCCCATCGTGCTCCATCTCCCATGCTGCGCACCCTCCATCGTGCTCCATCCCCCATGCTGCGCACCCCCCATCGTGCTCCATCCCCCATGCTGCCTACCCCCCATCGTGCTCCATCCCCCATGCTGCGCATCCCCTATCGTGCTTCATCCCCCATGCTGCGCACCCCCAATCGTGCTCCATCCCCCATGCTGCGCACCCCCCATCGTGCTCCATCCCCCATGCTACGCACCCCCATCGTGCTCCATCGCCCATGCTGCGCACCCCCCATCGTGCTCCATCCCCCATGCTGCGCACTCCCCATCGTGCTCCACAGTCACACATCAGACAGTATACACGCACACATCTGATCGCATACACTCACACCCCACTTCTCCCTGTGCCCTCCAGTGGGCGGTCCCAGCAGCTGTGCTGCACGCCGTGCTCCTCTGCCTTCTGCCGACACTCACAGATCCGATCGCATACACTCACACATCAGAACACACGCACACATCCGATCGCATACACGCACACATCCGATCGCATACACACACACATCCGAACGCATACACGCACACATCCGATCGCATACACGCACACATCCGATCGCATACACGCACACATCCGATCGCATACACGCACACACACATTGACGATATCGCACATACGCGCTCACACACTCACAACATCCGGAGATACCACATGCTTCCGGCCATGTGATCCTCCGGCAGGTCCTGGAAGGTCACTGCACGCACAGTATCGCCGCCGAGAAGTAAGCGATATCACTGGATGTTCTGAGTGTGTGGATGCGATCTGATGTGTGTGTGAGGTGTGTGTGAGAGTGAGTGAGTGTGATCTGATGTGTGTGTGTGTGTGTCTGTTCTTGTGTGTGTGTGTTCCGCCGCTGCAGGACCTTGATGCGCTCACCTGCTCCCGGTCGGCGTCTGGTGAGTATGACTGCGGGGTCTTCTTTCTTCTGTCTTCTCTCTTCTGGGGGTGCCCGCTGCCTATAATGAAGTGTCTTGCAGTGTCTTTAACTCTTTCACCGCTGCATGACACTTCATTATTGACCGCAGCGTATGCCGGCTCCCTGCATATGTGTACCGGGAGCCGGTGTTCGCTGGTAACCATGATAAACATCGGGTAACTAAGGGAAGCGCTTCCTATAGTTACGCGATGTGTATCATGGTTACCAGCGTACACCGGCTCCGTCACGATCCAGCATCGCAAGGTTATGTCCGCCGGGGGCGGGGCCGGGTGTGCCAACGTGTGGCGGGAGCGGGCGAGGCGTCAGCGTATGCCGGCTCCCTGCACATGTGTACCGGGAGCCGGTGTACGCTGGAGCGGGCGATGCGTGCGGAGGGCCGGGGCGAGTGGCTAATCCATGCGAGGGGCGGGGCCAGGCCGAGGCGAGCGGCCAATCCGTGGGGGGGCGGGGCCAGGCCGAGCCCAGAGGCCGATCCGACAGTTGTCATGCTAACGACACTGTCACGGTGACACTGTCACGGTGACACAATTTTGGAGCAAGACAGACAGGCAGACAGAATAAGGCAATTATATATATAGATGTCTACCAAACATCACGGATATAGCAGGACAGTCCCAATTAGGGGAGATGTAACTCAACGTCAGGACTATGTCCCACCTTCAGCGATGTCTTCAGCTGAAGTCAGAACAGTCCATGCAGAAAAGCAATTCTTCCCGCTTGTGCAGGCACAGACGATGGTGTGATTGTTCAGTTCGTTCTTGTTGAAGCAGCTGTAATCTGTCTGCTTTGTACAACACATACAAACAAAATTCATTCTTTGCTTTGTGGTCTTGTCCAGGATTTGACCTCATAAACTCTTTCAGTTGACGCAGCTAAAAGGAATCTGTCAGTAAGTTTTTGCTACCTCATGTGAGAGCAGCATGATGTAGGCAGAGATCCTGAATCCAGCTATGTATCACTTAGGGGCCCTTTGCACACTACGACATCGCAGGTGCGATGTCGGTGGGGTCAAATCGAAAGTGATGCACATCCGGCGTCGCTCTCGACATCGTAGTGTGTAAATCCTTTATGATACGATTAACGAGCGCAAAAGCGTCGTAATCGTATCATTGGTGTAGCGTCGAGCATTTCCATTAATTGGAAAATACCGATGTTACGATGTTGTTCCTTGTTCCTGCGGCTTCACACATCGCTGTGTGTGAAGCCGCAGGAGCGAGGAACATCTCCTACCTGCGTCACGGCCGCCAATGCGGAAGGAAGGAGGTGGCCGGGATGTTTACGTCCCGCTCATCTCCGCCCCTCTGCTTCTATTGGCCGCCTGCCGTGTGACGTAGCTATGATGCCACACGACCCGCCCCCTTAATAAGGAGGCGGGTCGCCGGCCAGAGCGACGTCGCAGGGCAGGTGAGTGCATGTGAAGCTGGCGTAGCGATAATGTTCACTATGCCAGCTATCACCATGATATCGCAGCTGTGACGGGGGCAGGGACTATCGCATGGCATCCTGCTCAGTCCCACAGATGAAGGAGGCGCAGTGCCAGCCAGCGACCCACAGCACAACGCTTCCCTCCAGCACTGTGTGGGCCCCCTCTCCACTGTGACCTGAGTGGTATGTGCTACACCCCTCCCCCCACTCTATCTGTATGTGCCCACCCCACCCCCCATGGACCTTAAGAGCCACGTGTGTGGGCCCCCAAGAGCCGCATATGTGGGCTCCCAAGAGCCACGTGTGTGGACCCCCAAGAGCCACGTGTGTGGACCCCCAAGAGCCGCATATGTGGGCCCCCAAGAGCCACGTGTGTGGACCCCCAAGAGCCGCATGTGCACATTTCTCAGCTGACCCATCATAAGCTACAACCTCTGCATTAAAAGGAGATAACTACAACAGTGTGTCTGTATGTATGCAGCAGAGTGGTGTGTGTCTGTCTGTATGTATTCAGCAGAGCTGTGTGTGTCTGTACATATGCAGCAGAGCTGTGTGTGTCTATCTGTATGTGTGCAGCAGAGCTGTGTGTCTGTCTGTATGTATGCAAAAGATCTGTGTGTGTGTGTGTCTGTCTGTCTATATGTATGCAGCAAAGCTGTGTGTGTCTGTCTGGCTATATGTATGCAGAGGAGCTGTGTGTGTGTCTGTACTCAGCAAAGCTGTGTGTGTCTGTATGTATGCAGCAGAGCTGTGTGTGTCTGTCTGTATGTATGCAGCAGAGCTGTGTGTGTCTGAATGTATGCAGCAGAGCTGTGTGTCTGAATGTATGCAGCAGAGCTGTGTGTGTGTCTGTATGTAGCAGAGCTGTGTGTGTCTGTATGTATGCAGCAGAGCTGTGTGTGTCTGTATGTAGCAGAGCTATGTGTCCCTCTGTGTGCAGAAGAGCTGTGTGTGTGTGTGTCTGTATGCAGCAGAGCTGTGTGTGCAGCAGATCTTTGTGAATATGTACTGTTTGGGCAGCACAGCAGAGCTGTGTGTGCAGCAGAGCTGTGTGTATATATATTCTTTGGGAGGCAGAGATGTGTGTGTGCAGCAGAGCTGTGTGTATATATTTATATACAGCAGAGCTGTGTGTGTGTGTTTGTGTCTGTACATATGCAGCAGAGATGTGTGCAACAGTGCTATCAGGGTGTGTGTGTGTGTGTAGCAGAGCTGTGTGAGTGTGTTTGTATGCATCAGAGCTGTGCATGTGGCCCCCCCATAGCTATCTGTGCAGCTCCCCCAGAGCCGTATGTGCAGCCCCCCAGTAATGTGTATACCCTCAGAGCTGTTTGCTTCTCCAGTAACATCTATGCCCTCCAGTAATGTCTATGCCCCCCTGCCCCTCCTGTGATGTATATATTGTAGCCCCCAGCCCCACCTGTGATGTACTCTATATACAGCAGTCTACGTGTGCACTGTGCACGGCCATGTCTGTTAGTGTCGGCCATCATGCTGCACAGCCACATACCCAGGAGGAGCTGGATGGAGACAAGCAGGTATGTGTCTGTATGCATGTATGAGGTGTATCTATGTATGTCAGTGTATATGACTGTATAGATTTGTCTGTTTATATGTATTTTTGTTAGTTTATCTTTAAATATGTAAGTGTACGTATCTGTGTATTTGCGTGTCTGCGTGTGGATGGGGCACACTGAGACTCTTCCACCCAGGGCCCACAAAAACCTGGAGCCGGCACTGGTCCCACCTACATCAGGCTCTCTATAGAGATTGAGCATTGACAGTGAGATGTCAATCAGAAGAGGGGGCATGTCGGACTATCCTGCAGGTGAAATTCTAGTGTGAGTAATGATATGTCCTGCTGGTTATACAAATGTAGTGGGTGGGCCTACCCCCTACTAGTCTAGCATAGATAACCCGGCACTGTTGTTATTAAAAATGTTTTACTATTGTTTTTATGATGTGTTAGGGCAACCCCTAGTGGCCGGGTGGGACGGCTGTTGCCACCGGGGAGGAGGAGTCGGCCGGATTGCTAGGCAAGGTCTGTTTGTGTGTGAGACAGAGAGTATCCGGGTCAGCGGAGAGTGAGCATCTGCAGCGGCAAGTGCGATTGTGTGAGCGGACCATCAAGGGACACCGGAGATCAGGAGGTGGACGCAACCTCAGAGCCTATTCTGCCGGTGTGGGTCCGGTGTATGCTTGGCTGAAGAGTGGGAGCCCGGAGGAAGTGGAGTACTTTGGGCATATCCCCACCAGAGGGTGCGTTTGGGCAGGTTGTCCCCAGCTCCACTAATATTGCCGTAATCCGCTGACCGGAGTGTTTTATCTTTGTGAATAAATGTCGTTTTTATTGCATCTGGACTTTTGCCTGCAGCCTTTTTGTGCATCGGCCGATGAAGACACCGACATACACTCTCTCAACATTGAAGAAGTGATGAAGCCAGGGATGTGCCTTGAATACAGTGCTGCCACGACTACACAGCCAGAGGCCTCCCTGGCTGGTCACTTCATGTGGCGTAGTCGGCAGGATGCGAGTCCCTTGCCGGAGAACCAGGAGTCTGAAGACCAAGTAGTGCCTGAAGCACGGAATTCGGACTATGAAAGAAGATTCCCAGTCCCATGGTGGGAGGAAGAAGTGCCCAAGGCGTTGGACCGGGCACAAGATGGCGGCAAGATGGCCGTCGTCTGTGAAGATAACGAGAGCGCGCGAAAAGTTGGCGCCAAAAGAAGAGCCTGGGGCTGGCTGGCGCCGAAGAAAAAGGACAGAGTACTCCGCCCAAAGAGGGGAGGCGCCAGCTCCAGGGCATGGAAGATGAAGAAAAAGAAAAAGAAGTACCTCAGCGGAGTCAAGATGATGCGTGAGGCTGGGGGTGGAGTCCGTGTAAGAGCGGGAAACGAAGACCCGCCTCCACTTCCTCCAGCCTCAGCGTCGACACCACCGCCATTACTAGCGATTTTGTCGGAAACCGAGATGGAGAACTTTGGGCAACCTGCGGAGTTGGCGACGACTATGGCCCTCATCAGCCTCGGTCGAGGCCGACCCCGGTTCGCCCCTGCTAGCGAGGCCACGATAGCGGACCTTCCCATTGGACCGGGAGGTTCTACGAGGCCAGACAAAGTTTCCTGGAAGACCTCATGGGATGCTCAAACCGGGAGCACCATCACAGAGGTGAAGGCGACCTATGCTACTCCGCCCATGCCAAGCCGTCCGGGGGTTGCTGTTTTCCCATGGGACACCCCGCAGCTTAACGCCGCCGCCACACCATTTGTTCCGGCGCCAGAGTCGGCCGAGGAGTTAGCCGGTCGTCTAGAGAAGGACCACCTGGGCTTCTTCTGGGACCCAGTCATCGTCTCGCCGGAGGAGTCGCGCCCCAGTGTTCCGCCCCCGAAGCCTGACCCCGTCCAGGAACGGCTCCTGGCTGAGACCATTGTCCGGGAAATGCTGTTCGGTGCCGGCGGCGAGAAGTTAGCCCAGCAGTTTGTGACCGGGGTAGTAGTCAAGTTTAATCAGCAAGAGGGATACGGCTTCATCCGAGAAGTAGAGACCGGGGATGATTATTTTTATAACCGGGTTCATCTCGACGTCGAAGGACTCCCTAAGCGACTCCACACCCTTTGGCCGGGCGAAAAAGTCACCTTTCTGCCGGATGCCGGTAGCCGCGGCCTGTTTGCCGTCTGCGTGTCCCGCATGCCGACCACCCGGGAAGCGGAGCAGTGGCAGGAGGAGATAGAGTGGGAGGAGCAGCAAGAGCGGCGCCGGAGCCATGCCAAACCGCTCCCGCCCGCGCCTCCTCAGCCCAGGCGCGTCCTGGCTGCTGCCCCGGAAGCAGCGATGGAACCGGCTCCTGATCCGGAGAAGTTCCCAGCCGTGGTAGCGGTGACCCAAAACGTGACTAATAAGCCGGTCATTATGCTGGATGCACCACCACCATCCCGGGCAGGAACACCGTCACCGCCAAGAGGAGCTGCAGCAGCTGTGCTGGAGGAACCGTCCTACGCCCCGGTGTCTTTCAGGCGAATCCGCCGCCAACCGGGACAAACTCTGGGGGCCTACATCCAGGCTCAAGCGGAAGAATGGAAGAGAGCCTGGCCCCCAGAGTAAGTTGTTGCCTCCAGCATCTGCCGAGACCGGTGTTGTTCAAGACCGGCGAAAAGTTCTTTTGTTGTTGCAAAGTTTGACGGGCCTGTTGCCCTCCAGCGAAGACCGGGAGCGCTACTGAAGCCTCCGGGCACCCATCTAAGACCGGGAGCGCTGTTGAGCCTCCGGGCGCCCATCTAAGACCGGGAGCGCTGTTGAGCCTCCGGGCGCTATCCAGAGACCGGGAGCGCTGTTGTGCCATCAAGCGCCCCTCGAGACCGGGAGCGCCGCTGAACTGGTGCCGCTGTTGAGGACTGAACCGAAAGGTTTTTATGTGTTTATGTTTTTATGTGTTTAAGAGCCTTGCCGGGAGGCTCGGATTTTAAGAGGGGAGGCATGTAGTGGGTGGGCCTACCCCCTACTAGTCTAGCATAGATAACCCGGCACTGTTGTTATTAAAAATGTTTTACTATTGTTTTTATGATGTGTTAGGGCAACCCCTAGTGGCCGGGTGGGACGGCTGTTGCCACCGGGGAGGAGGAGTCGGCCGGATTGCTAGGCAAGGTCTGTTTGTGTGTGAGACAGAGAGTATCCGGGTCAGCGGAGAGTGAGCATCTGCAGCGGCAAGTGCGATTGTGTGAGCGGACCATCAAGGGACACCGGAGATCAGGAGGTGGACGCAACCTCAGAGCCTATTCTGCCGGTGTGGGTCCGGTGTATGCTTGGCTGAAGAGTGGGAGCCCGGAGGAAGTGGAGTACTTTGGGCATATCCCCACCAGAGGGTGCGTTTGGGCAGGTTGTCCCCAGCTCCACTAATATTGCCGTAATCCGCTGACCGGAGTGTTTTATCTTTGTGAATAAATGTCGTTTTTATTGCATCTGGACTTTTGCCTGCAGCCTTTTTGTGCATCGGCCGATGAAGACACCGACATACACTCTCTCAACATTGAAGAAGTGATGAAGCCAGGGATGTGCCTTGAATACAGTGCTGCCACGACTACACAGCCAGAGGCCTCCCTGGCTGGTCACTTCACAAACATAGCAAATAAACAACAGATGCACCTTGACAGGTCAGGCCTTCCCGGATTTCTAGGTTTTAACCTTTGCAGCATGCTATCTTCAGCTTAAATAGCAAAAACCTGCTCACATATTGCCTTTAAATGTGAGCTACAGACTTCATTGCCAACAGTGGGAGACATTTTTTTCTTTACATCTGTAAATGATGCTCTTCTTCTTTATAGGCACATTGTGCTGGTACAAAGATATACATCACGTTTCTATATACTATATATACTAAATATATATAATACACAATTTTCAATACTAAATGTATAAATTCTGCAAGATGTATTTTAAGATTCATAATAAAGAGAAAAGTACTTATCTGCCGCTCCACTCAAAATACAGATCCTGGCAGGAGGCAAGGGATGCATGGAAGGAAGAAAACAGCGGGTCACCAGAGTGGTGTAGTCCAAAACAAACGACAAAAAAGATTCCAGCAATCCCATGAAAAAATGAGTAAATAAAAAAAACCCACTTTATTTCAACAGCTTGGATAAAGTGACACAAAAATAAAAAAAAAACAGCAGATGACTCATTTTGAATTGTAAAATCCAAATCAATAATCAAAAAGAGGAATAAATAGTATAAAGACCAAAGAAAAAAATCCGCTAAAAGAATACTTTATTTCAATAGATTAAAACGGTATGCCTCAGAACCATCAGTATAATTCTATCCGACCGTAGTCAAGTGAAGGGGGTGAAGTACAAAATGCAAGATAGGGTGTGATAAAGTGGTAAAGAGGGGGTGACAGTGTTCACCGATACCTACAGAGATAATACTAGTAATCAGGGGCAATATATCTGCTGTCAATTGGCCCTCACTGTCACCTGCCTACCAGCGGAGTTGCACCATAATGTTTAGGGTGCCCCTCGCTCCTCGTCGGCTGTACCCTATCTTACCCTAGTTTGATATTTACCAAAGATTAACCCCATCACCATAAATTAATGTGAAGATAGTTTGTGCCCAAAAATCTGTCAGAGGTCAGAAAAGGCAAAAGTTAAGTCCTCCTAGTTATTGGGAACTAAACTCAGACTGCCTAAATTAACAGATTAGAGCAAAACACCAGATAAATATTATCATATATACGGATATTAGAATGTAAATTCCCAGCATAGTACTATATACCTGACGGTTGGAGTGACCTGTCATTCTACAGTGGGCACGAAACAGTCTCAACTGTGGAACTTTACCCAGGCACCAGCATTGTCTGCCCCTGGAATGGACACCATTAGATGGCCTTTTTGATCCTGGACTATTGTCCTGTGAGGGTTCCCTGATGAACCCCAAGAAATTCGGGGGGAAACGCGTCGGGACTGAGACAGTTTGCGGATACTGGCAGATATGTCCCTGCTGGAAATTTACATTCTAATTTCCATATATATGATAATATTCATCTGGTGTTTGCTCTTTGAGCAATTGTCTAATCTGGTAATTTAGGCAGTCTGAGTTTAGTTCCCGATAACTAGGAGGACTTAACTTTTGCCTTTTCTGACCTCTGACAGATTTTTGAGCACAAACTATCTTCACATTAATTTTTGGTGATGGGGGTTAATCTTTGGTAAATATCAAACTAGGGTATGATAGGGTACAGCCGACGAGGATCGGGGGGCACCCAAAACATTATGGTGCAACTCCGCTGGTAGGCAGGTGACAGTGAGGGCCAATTGACAGCAGATATATTGTCCCTGATTACTAGTATTATCTCTGTAAGTATCAGTGAACACTGTGTGTGTGGTGTGTTGTGCTGTGCGCGTGTGGCGGTGTGTGTGTTTTGGGGGGAGGTGTGCATCCCCATCGTGCTCCATCCCCCATGCTGCGCACCCCCCATCGTGCTCCTTCCCCCATGCTGCACACCCCCATCGTGCTCCATCCCCCATGCTGTGCACCCCCCATCGTGCTCCATCCCCTATGCTGCACACCCCCTATTGTGCTCCATCCCCCATGCTGCGCATCCCCATCGTGCCCCATGCC
Organism: Anomaloglossus baeobatrachus; assembly: GCF_048569485.1. NCBI lineage: Eukaryota > Metazoa > Chordata > Amphibia > Anura > Aromobatidae > Anomaloglossus > Anomaloglossus baeobatrachus. Next base: position 162,734,161 of record NC_134358.1, on the reverse strand, counting down.
CCATGCTGCGCACCCCCCATCATGCTCCATCTCCCATGCTGCGCACCCCCCATCGTGCTCCATCCCCCATGCTGCGCACCCCCCATCGTGCTCCATCCCCCATGCTGCGCACTCCCCATCGTGCTCCATCCCCCATGCTGCGCACCCCCCATCGTGCTCCATCCCCCATGCTGCGCACTCCCCATCGTGCTCCATCCCCCATGCTGCGCACTCCCCATCGTGCTCCATCCCCCATGCTGCGCACCCCCCATCGTGCTCCATCCCCCATGCTGCGCACCCCCCATCGTGCTCCATCTCCCATGCTGCGCACCCTCCATCGTGCTCCATCCCCCATGCTGCGCACCCCCCATCGTGCTCCATCCCCCATGCTGCGCACCCCCCATCGTGCTCCATCCCCCATGCTGCGCACCCCCCATCGTGCTCCATCCCCCATGCTGCGCATCCCCTATCGTGCTTCATCCCCCATGCTGCGCACCCCCAATCGTGCTCCATCCCCCATGCTGCGCACCCCCCATCGTGCTCCATCCCCCGTACTGCGCACCCCCATCGTGCTCCATCCTCCATGCTACACACCCCCCATCATGCTCCATCCCTCATGCTGTAATAGTCCTCCTATTATACTCAGAGAGGAGTATAATAGGAGGAAAATAATAGGAGGAGTAGTCCTGGGGAAAGAGGAGTATAATGGGAGGAGTAGTTCTGGGGGGGAGGTGTATAGGTGCCCAACGTGTGCCGGGGCGGGGCCGAGCGGGCTAACGTGTGCCGGGGGCGGGGCCGAGCGGGTCGCCGGGGGCGGGGCCGAGTGGGACAAACGTGTGTTGGGGGCGGGACCGAGCAGGCCAACGTGTGTCGGGGGCGGGGATAAGCAGGCCGCCGGGGGCGGGGCCGAGCGTGCCAATGTGTGCCGGGGGTGGGGCCGAGCGGGCGAGGCGTCAGCGTATGCCGGCTCCCTGCACATGCGTACCGGGAGCCGGTGTACGCTGGTAACCATGATACACATCGGGTAACTAAGGGAAGCACTTCCTATAGTTACCCGATGTGTATCATGGTTACCAGTGTACACCGGCTCCATCACGATCCCAGCATCGCAAGGTTATGTTCGCCGGGGCCGAGCGTGCCAACGTGTGCCGGGGGCAGGGCCGAGCGGGCGAGGTGTCAGCGTATGCCGGCTCCCTGCTCATGTGTACCGGGAGCCGGTGTATGCTGGTAACCATGATACACATCGGGTAACTAAGGGAAGCGCTTCCTATAGTTACCCGATGTGTATCATGGTTACCAGCGTACACCGGCTCCGTCACGATCCCAGCATCGCAAAGTTATGTCCGCTGGGGCCGAGCGTGCCAACGTGTGCCGGGGCCGAGCGGGTGAGGTCTCAGCGTATGCCGGCTCCCTGCACATGTGTACCGGGAGCCGGTGTACGCTGGAGCGGGCGATGCGTGCGGAGAGCTGGGGCGAGCGGCCAATCCATGCGGGGGGCGGGGCCAGGCCGAGGCAAGCGGCCAATCCGTGGGGGGGGCGGGGCCAGGCCGAGCCCAGTGGCCAATCCGACAGTTGTCACTGTAACGACACTGTCACTGTAACGATACAATTTTGGAGCAAGACAGATAGCATAAGGCAATTATATATATAAATAGATAATCTTTGTTTATTACCATATGTCTAATTTTCCTTCTTTTTTCCCATTTACATACTATGTGGTGAGTATTTCTGTGCAAACTCAGGCTTTATTGAATCCACCTGAATGTGGGTGAGCGCCTGCCTGACAAATATGTAATAATGGTGGATGTTTTATGTGACCGTAGAAATGTGTAAGGATCCTGTGTGATCAGAAACGTGTAACTGCTCTATTTTTAATTTTGTGTCCTATAGCATTTTATCCAAGATGTTTAAATAAAGTGTTTTTTGTAGTAATTCATTTTTTTTGTGGGATGCAGCTATTCAAACAGTGCGGGCCCCCTTTAATCAGCTGCTTGGAGACCGGCCCGAGGCACCCTGCCCTGCTGGGGATGATGACAGTAAAAGCCCACACAGCGGGCAGCCATGCGGGCCCCTTCAGGTCATGGGCCCCATACCAGTGGTGTGGCCTGCCTCTACTGACGGTACACCACTGGTGCCTAGTTGACAGGTAGTCTCGCTAATTAAGGCTTTTCTTGTAGTTAATTCTCAAATTTTGTTCTGCCAGATACCAGTCCAACCTCACTCACCCAGCTTGGGGCAGTAGGAAAATGTGACAGGGGGAGTCACAGAGTGAGATTTTTCTCCCCTCAAACAGTTTTCACAATGTTAGCACACACATTTTTCACTGACGTGTTGAAGGTGCGTATGGCCCTCCGTGTGCTGTGATTTTGGCACACGTTTGTTTTGTGCTATTCATGATAGCACACGATGATCAGGAACTTTATACTCACCTAACCCCGGCACTACTGTCCGTGGTGCTGATGTTTCCAGTGCTACAGTCACACTTGCTTCCGGGTCCGTAGTGCAGTGAATATTCATGTGCATAATGAGCGGGCCTTGAAGCAAATGACAGCAGCGCCGAAGAAAGAAGCGCTGGAGACAGGTGAGTATAGAAAATAATTTTATTTCACAGACGTTTTCTCCAGTATGTGTAACACGGATCACACCACTGTGTGGTATAATGCCTCAAGCATATGGACAAATATTGGAATATACAATGAAAAATGCTACTTGCTAATTTGAACATGTGAATAATGAATTGCATACCTGCCATGAATATTAGGAAAAAGGAGATATTTAGCAATCGCATTGATCAATGTAACTGAGCCCCAAGGCCTCGTCAAGGCATATCTCTATATTGGGGTCCCTAGCTCTGTGACCCTAACTGTGTGTCATCTCATTGCAATTAAAAACTGCTATGGGTGGAGAGGGGTAACTAAGGACTTTCTTATATAGGAGATGGAAAAAACATGGCCGAAAGGGGCGGAGCTGTGTTCACATTCAGAAAAAAACTACATATAACTGAATAGGATAACTGAAGTGAGCACTAATATATATATTATGAGTGCAAGCCAAAAATTACATACTATATACGGATAAGGCTGCACATCAAACTTAGATAATAGTATAATGCCTCAAGCATATGGACAAATATTGGAATATACAATGAAAAATGCTACTTGCTAATTTGAACATGTGAATAATGAATTGCATACCTGCCATGAATATTAGGAAAAAGGAGATATTTAGCAATCGCATTGATCAATGTAACTGAGCCCCAAGGCCTCGTCAAGGCATATCTCTATATTGGGGTCCCTAGCTCTGTGACCCTAACTGTGTGTCATCTCATTGCAATTAAAAACTGCTATGGGTGGAGAGGAGTAACTAAGGACTTTCTTATATAGGAGATGGAAAAAACATGGCCGAAAGGGGCGGAGCTGTGTTCACATTCAGAAAAACACTACATATAACTGAATAGGATAACTGAAGTGAGCACTAATATATATATTATGAGTGCAAGCCAAAAATTACATACTATATACGGATAAGGCTGCACATCAAACTTAGATAATAGTATAATGCCTCAAGCATATGGACAAATATTGGAATATACAATGAAAAATGCTACTTGCTAATTTGAACATGTGAATAATGAATTGCATACCTGCCATGAATATTAGGAAAAAGGAGATATTTAGCAATCGCATTGATCAATGTAACTGAGCCCCAAGGCCTCGTCAAGGCATATCTCTATATTGGGGTCCCTAGCTCTGTGACCCTAACTGTGTGTCATCTCATTGCAATTAAAAACTGCTATGGGTGGAGAGGGGTAACTAAGGACTTTCTTATATAGGAGATGGAAAAATAGATAGAAAGTCCTTAGTTACCCCTCTCCACCCATAGCAGTTTTTAATTGCAATGAGATGACACACAGTTAGGGTCACAGAGCTAGGGACCCCAATATAGAGATATGCCTTGACGAGGCCTTGGGGCTCAGTTACATTGATCAATGCGATTGCTAAATATCTCCTTTTTCCTAATATTCATGGCAGGTATGCAATTCATTATTCACATGTTCAAATTAGCAAGTAGCATTTTTCATTGTATATTCCAATATTTGTCCATATGCTTGAGGCATTATACTATTATCTAAGTTTGATGTGCAGCCTTATCCGTATATAGTATGTAATTTTTGGCTTGCACTCATAATATATATATTAGTGCTCACTTCAGTTATCCTATTCAGTCACACCACTGTGTGGTCCGTGTGACATCAGTGCTGCCAGAGAAAAACAGACTTGTCTCTGTGCGGAACAAACGGAGATGTATGTGTGCCGCACGGATACACGGTCCCTGAGAAATCACTGATGTGTGCACAGACCCATTGATTTTAATGGGTCTGCGTATGTCTGTGATTTCGGTACGTATAAAAACGGCAACATACGTACCAGAATCACTGACGTGTGAAGGAAGCCTTAGCTTGAGGAGACGCTTATTTTCTTGGGTTTTCTTTTTCAGGCTGCTGCAGACGCCCTTGCTGCCTCTTTACTCCTGTCTTGGCCTCTTCTTTTCCTCAGCTAGCATCCAGACGGATGATCCAGGTGTCTTCTGTCACTAGTGCCATTTGGGGACACAGCAGCTTGTTTTCCCAGTTCTTGCACCCTTACTGGTTAGAGTAGGCGCCCAACGTGACTTATTTCTATGTATTGATTTGTAAAGTTCATTGTTATACATTGTATGTATTTATATCTTTGTCCTTTTTGTTATATAAATAATTCTATTTGTTTTAATAAACCAATTTGAGCACTATGGGTTCAATTTTCATTTATATAAGGGTGCACTAACATTAACTTATTAAATTCGCCCAGATTCTTAGCCAGAAAAATTTGGCAAGTGTCATGAGGGTTTTTTTTTCCCTCATCTAGCATCCATATGTCATGCGAGTGAGCACTTTAGGCAAGAAAAAAATGCATACACGTGTAGCACTCGCATGACATACAGATGCTAGGTGAGGGAAGAAACGCATGACACTTGTCAACTTTTGTGGCTGAGAATCTGGGCGATTTTATATACACGAATGTGAGCGTACCCTAATTATACAGCTTAATGTGACATTAGTGAAAAGTAACTGCCAGTGGAATCTTTATCAGTGTATGTTCACATATTGCTTCTGATAATTTCCCAAACAGTCACAAAGTCTTTACATGACGCACAATAAATTGTTCAGTGTTAGAAGGATTAAAAGTTTATCAACAATTTCTCATTTTTTTCAACAAAATGTACAGAATCAAATTTTTTTTGTAGAGACCACATCATATTTAAAGTGACTTTGAGGGGCCTATGTTACAGAAAATACCCAGAAGTGACAGCATTACTACACCGCACAGCAGGGCTCGGAAGGGAAGGAGCGCCATTTTGACTGGAATAGAATCTGAAGCAAGAAGAAAAGACGTTGCACATAAATGAGCACAACCCAAGATAGAGAAGTAAATAGAAAACCTTTGGAATAGAATCTGGACGTCATGTCACAATTGAAGAGCCCCAGACATGCCAAAACAGCAGAAACCCCCGCAAATAAGCCGCAAGGAATTTATTTAATGTTTGGTGAGCACCTTGAACTCACAGGTGCTTGATAGAATTTTATAATGTTGAGCAGTAAAAATGTAAAAACATATTTTTCCACACAAACATGTTGCTTTTGCCTCAATTTTTGTATTTTCACAAGGGTTACAGGAAAAAATGCACTATACCATTTGTTGTGCAATTTCTTCTGAGTATGCCGATACCCCATATGTAGTGGAAAACTACTGTTTGGGTGCATATATAATAAAAAAAATGCCATGGTAAGGTGTCTGCAAAAAACAATTGTGATATCAAAAAGCCCCTATGAACAGACATATGGCATGAAACTGTTCATAAAAGTCAAGAAAGAAAAATTCATAAAAAATATATATTTTATTGAATAAATTCATTTGTTAAAAAATCCTTTATGGAAACAATCATGGTAATAAATTGGAACAAAGAATATTTATCTAGACCGAGTTACTCCAAAGAAGACAAAAAACGAGGTAATAAATAACAGAGGGACCACTAGTGGCAAATGTTAACACTCCATCCAAAAATATTCAATAAACATGGCAAAAAATAACCTATTCAAATGAAAAAATAAATAGATAAATACCGATGCATATAGCACTAATTTTATCCCAATTGTAAAAATAAATAAAGTGCAATAGTGCTTGATAGAATTTGTAATGGGAATACTGCATGAAAGTTTAAATATGGAGTAATAGAGGATGTGAAAAATGCCTAATACAGGGTCTGTGAAACTCGTCTGTACTCAGTCCAACGCGCATTTCCTCTAGCGTTGACTTCCTCAGGGGGGGTAGTGTTAAGAGTGAGTAGTAGTGTGAAGAGTGTGTATGGGTGCATTGCAGCAATTGGAAGGGAAGGCGTGCCACTCTATTTTAGAGCTCAAAATTGGCTGAAATAGATAGTGGGTGCATGTCACTTTTGCAGAACCCATGATGTGCCTAAACAGTGGAACCCCCCACAAGTGACTCCATTTTGGAAAATAGACCCCTCATGGAATTTTTCTAGAGGTGAGATGAGCACCTGGAAACCAGAGGTGCTTTGTAGACTTTTAAAACATTCAATATTGAAAATAAGAAATTAAATTTTTCCCACAAAAATGTTGCTTTAGCCCCCAATTTTTTTTATTTTTCACAACAGAAGAAAATGGACCATACGATTTGCTGTGCCTGCACAATTTCTCCCCAGTGCGCCAACACCCTACATGTAATCAAGAATTACTTTTCAGACACAGACAGACACAGTGGAAAGCTCAAAGGGAAGAAACGCCCTATTATAGCTCAGATTTTTGTGTTATGGTTTGTGGGTGTCATGTCACATTGACAGAGCCCCTTAGGTGCCAAAACAGCAGAACCCCCAATAAATGACCCAATTTTACAAACTGCACCCCTCAATAAATTCATCCAGGGGTGCAGTGATCATTCATATTGACACCACAGGAGTGTCACAGAATTTTATACCATTGGGTGGTGAAGAAAAAAATAAAAATTTTTTTTTTTACATGGGCACACATTTTTCTACATTTTCTCATGGCGAAATGAGTAAAAATGGCACCAAAACATAACAGTTTTTGCTGAACGTGGCAATACCCTATACATGGCAAGACTCCTAAAAGAAGGAGCACTATAGGAGAACAAATCTTCATTGAATAGTTTTTCAGATTCCACATACAAAACCCCTATGTGCTAGAAGAGCAGAATCCCCCCTCAAGTGACCCCATTTTGGAAATTACACCCCTCTGAGAATTTACAGGTGTGGTGACGATTTTGAGTCCACAGAAACAAGCAGCAATGGATGCTGCTGAACGAAAATTGCAAATCTGACATTGTAGTGCTCAGTACATTGTAGTGCCTGTACATTATGCCCACCTTGTGCTTTTAGAGAGATGCACTCTGTAAATTAAGCATGCCCTCCTCACTACAGTAATGCCAAATGTGTGGACACTAAATGTGTTATATACACACTGTGGAGCTCAGAATGGAGGGGGGGCACTTTGATTCAGGAGCACAGATTTTGCTGGATTTTTGGGGGGAGGAGCCATAGCACGTTTCCAGAGCCTTTATGCTACCAGTGATGTGGAAGCCCCATATATTTTCATTGACAGATTACATACCTCAGTGAGGACTTGATTTTTCTGTGGATGGAGTTAAAACTTTTATTGGGAACATGTACATTTACATTTTCTGTGGATGGAGTTAAAACTTTTATTGGATCACATTTATCCTGTGCTCTACACTGATCAGTTAAGAGGATTTTAATCTAAATCGCCTTAGGACAGGAATCAGATGAAACCCCCAAGGGATCCATTTACTATAATGAGGCAGCAGAGTAAAGGGCACTTTACACGCTGTGATATCACTATCGATATCGCTAGTGAGTGGAACTGCCCCCGTCAGTTGTGCGTCACGGGCAAATCACTGCCCGTGGCGCACAACATCGCTTACACCCGTCACACGGACTTACCTTCCCTGCGACGTCGCTGTGGCCGGCGAACCGCCTCCTTTTATAAGGGAATAAGAAAGCCGCGGAGACACCATCACGTGTTTCTCAACGCTGCCAGGAAACTAGCCAGGTCTTTCACCGGGAAGGAACAACCACGGGAAGGGCAGTCTCCAGTCAAGGAGACCACCTATACCAAACATGGTATCCATCCACAGACAGCCGTTTCGGGGTATTTGCCCCTCATCAGTGTGGAGTAGGAATCTGGCTAGTGGGGGGCAATGCCTAGTAAAAGACTTCCCAGGGGGCGTTGCTCTAGAATCACTGCGTTGAGAAACACGTGATGGTGTCTCCGCAGTGGATATGTTGATCTCCCTAAGGTCAACAATACTTGCTTAAGGAGTCTTTTACTAGGCATTGCCCCCCACTAGCCAGATTCCTACTCCACACTGATGAGGGGCAAATACCCCGAAACGGCTGTCTGTGGATGGATACCATGTTTGGTATAGTTGGTCTCCTTGACTGGAGACTGCCCTTCCCGTGGTTGTTCCTTCCCAGTGAAAGACCTGGCTAGTTTCCTGGCAGCGTTGAGAAACACGTGAGTGTGTCTCCACGGCTTTCTTATTTGCATACTTCCCAGGGGGCGTTGCTCTAGAATCACTGCGTTGAGAAACACGTGATGGTGTCTCCGCAGTGGATATGTTGATCTCCCTAAGGTCAACAATGCTTGCTTAAGTAGTCTTTTATAAGGGGGCGGTTTGTGCGGCGTCACAGCGACGTCACACGGCAGCCGTCCAAAAGAAGTGGGGGGGCGGAGATGAGCGGGTGGAATATCCCGCCCACCTCCTTCCTTCCTCATTGCCAGTGGACGCAGGTAAGGAGATGATCATCGTTCCTGTGGTGTCACACATAGCGATGTGTGATGCCGCAGGAACGACGAACAACCAGCGGCATGCAACAACAACGATATTATGAAAAGGAGCGACGTGTCAACTATCAATGATTTTTGACGTTTTTGCGATCGTTGATCGTCGCTCCTAGCTGTCACACACTGCGATGTCGCTAACGACGCCGGATGTGCGTCACAAACACCGTGACCCCGACGATATATCGTTAGCGATGTCGCAGCGTGTAAAGCACCCTTTACTCTGGACTCCGTCTGGCCTTTGTTCAGCGGTACCTTTCTTTTTAGAAGTGCACAATACTGTGGTTGACCTCGCTTTTATGCATACTTAAAAAGACATACACCGCTGGATCATTGGACATAGAGGGTCTAAAGGACTCCATCTGCATCATTACAGGGAATCTTCCATCAGGGTCATTGTCTGAATCACGTATTTCATACATTTACACTGAAACCCAGGTGTAAGCGCTCAGTGTAAAGCGCATAATAAACGTGAGCCGCGCCTTACTGTAATCTTCAGGAGGAAGAATGAACAAATTAACAGCAGGTCAAGAATTGCTTTTATTTGTTTTTTATGTTGTTCACCATACGGTGTAAGTATGATTATGCGGCTTTATTCTTACAGCAATATCAGTTTTATTTAGCTTTTTCTTTAAGGCTACTATCATGCACTTTTTTGTGTGTGATAAAAGTGGTAAGACAGGTGTACTCTTCTGGTGAGTATAATTAAAGCAATGTCACATTTATATAAGTGTGTTTTATGTTTTGATGCTTTTATACAATAAAAACTTTTATAGAAAAAAAGATTTTTTTTGCATCGATATATTGTTTGAGGTATAGTGTTTTTATTTCTCTGACAGAGCTGTGTGGCAGATTAGTTTTTGCAGGATGAGATGACGTATTCAGCGATACCATTTTTATTTACATGCAAGTTTTTGATCGCATTTTATTCTACTTTTTTCAGCTGAAGGAAAAGTATTTTTTTTGTTTGTTGAGCTTTTTTTACGGTGTTTATTGAAGTGGTTTAACATTTATTATTCTGATCACTGGTATAATGTATTGAAATGCACAAGCATTGTAATACATTACTCCAGTCAATGTTGCACTAGCAGAAGCCTTTGAGACTGGCTGCAAAAATATCATGAACCTTCGATCAAATCATCTCTACAATCAGATTGCTGGACTGGAGTTGCTGCAGGAAGGAGGTGCTTATAGACAGCACTATAGAATTTTTCTTTTCCAGTATGTACGCCAGTCTCTGTTAGCACCACTATTTTGAAGAGTGGGCGGAGCATTGCGAGGAGAGGGGGTGACCATGACAAAGCATCATAATTTACATTACAACAGTGGCATAAATTAGGACATACACGTACTTTAGTAACCCCGGACATTTCTGTCATGATGTATGTCACTTTTGTGTGGTAAGTTATGATGTCTCTGCCGACTGCTCTTTTGCGCTTTCTCCCCTTGTAGCTCCTCACTCTTCAAAATGTTGGTGGTGCTGGTGAGGACTGTTGTACATCCGGCAAAAGTCAGATCTGCCGAAACTGAACAATCAAAGCGGTGTGTAATTTTTATATTATGAAAAGAGATAAAGAAAAATGCAAGTTTTATTAATCAGAAAAAAAAAGTATTGCCCTATAGAAATACATCAAATATATAACTGCAAGATTTGATGTTTGCTCCATTAAACATGTAAGCAATACCCTAAAAAGCCATGAAATCATTGTAATTATAAAGAAAGTAACAGAATCTCGCCCTGTGTCACAACCGTCCAGAAAGTCTGGGACAACTTTTTGCCTTGTCTGTGAAAACAATGTAAGGCATCTTTTAATTTTTTGAAAGCTGATGAAACTTATACAGATTATTTGGTTTGTAATTATTATTTTACAGTGACTGTGTAGCACCCACGCGGCAGGGGTTAAATTACTCGTCGCCGGGCCTGGTGATGTCAGATCTGGGATGTCACGGGTGGCCCTGCCCGGCTTCGTGGCCCCGAGGTGTACACCAAAAGGGGATAGATGATGATAGGATGGTGGGATGATGAAGATAAAGGGGTTGATGATGTTGTAAATGGTAGTTGTCTCGTGACGCCACCTGCGGTATGTGGCTAGGGATTAGCCCCCGCTGTGGTCACTGTCCTTTGGGACAGATGGTGTCGCAGCTAGGATAGTTCAGCTTCCCGCAGGTGAAGTTAGACTCCAGGGAGGATGATGGGGGTGGTAGTGGTGGCCGTTGGCGCCAGAGAGTGGGGCGTTGGTGCCGGCAATGAAGGGCTGATTCAGTAGTTGCGGTTCAAGATTTTTACTCACTGTCCAGTTGTCACCCTTAGAGTGCCGGTCTCTGCCGTGATGGGTCCCAGCCAATACCGGATAATTTGGAGGTTACCGCCAGTGTTCCCACTGTGTGTCCTTTCTGGTTAGGGTCCCTCCAATCCCGTGGATGGAATGGGGAACAGGCTGTGGGTGTTTCCTGCACTGTCCACAGACCCTGGAATCCCCGGTAGCTGTAGTGAGTCCAGGCTGAGCTGCCTGCTCCAAGCCACGGGTCTTGCAGTGCTCCCAGAAGTGTGAAGGTAGAAAGAAATGCCTGGACCGAGGTCCCGACTGTGCTCCTGACCCCAAGCTGTGCCCAGGGCTAACTAAGTGTGTAGATGCTCCTTCCTTTTCTCTCAAGTGGTGCACGCCCCCAGGTGGTTGTCCTAGTCACTAGTCACTAGAGTTGAGCGCGGTTTGTGGTTCTCCAGTTCGCGGTTCGAGTGATTTTGGGGGCTGTTCTAGATCGAACTAGAACTCGAGCTTTTTGCTAAAGCTTGATAGTTCTAGTTACGTTCGAGAACGGTTCTAGCAGCAAAAAACCAAGCTAATTACTAGCTGGCTTTCCGCTGTAATAGTGTAAGTCACACTATTATGAAATTTCAGCGTATAGTGTGCGGAAACAGCGCGTTCAGATCACTGCTGCTGGGATAATGGCGATCCACATTTTTTTTTTTGTTCTTCCTTCCCAACCTAAGCGCACGTGTAGTGGGGCGGGCCAGCATGTCAGCCAATCCCAGACACACACACAGCTTAGTGGACTTTTAGCCAGAGAAGCAACGGCATGTGTGATAGGATGTCCATGTCACATGTCCCTGCATTATAAAAACGGACAGTTTGTTCCAGCACGGCATTATCTGCCTTCTGCGTTTGGGTGTCAGTCACCTCTCATGCAGCTCCTGTCGCCGATACTGCTGTGTACGCTATACACACAGCGCTATACAGAATAGGGATAGAAGTTTCTTTCAGCCCTTGTAAGGGCTAATTACAGCAGGCTCAGAGCCATAGGTGACAGTCAGGTCCGTGGAAAGAGGTTTTAACAGCTACAGATAAAAGCATCTGTGTAGCTAAGGTCAGGGAGTTCCTTGCTGCATTTCACCATTAGGAGGGATAGAAAGTGAGGCTTCCTTTCCTCTACAGTGACCCACAACCCGGCCACTGTACCCTCCTGCCCTTTGCACACTCAAGCTCATTGTTACTAAGCCATTATACTAGCAAACACTGAGGAAACTTAGTGGCATCCTAAAAGTGGCTGTTGGACTTCCATTAGTGTCTCACTAGTGCAAAGATATTTGCAGCACCTCTGCATTGCACACTCAAGCTCATTGTTACTAAGCCATTATACTAGCAAACAGTGAGGAAAATTAGTGGCATCCTAAAAGTTGCTGTTGGACTTCATTAGTGTCCCACTGGTGCCAAGCTATTTACAGCACCTCTGCATTGCACCCTCAAACTCATTTTTACTAAGCTATTAGAATAGAAAAAAACACTGAGGAAACTTAGTGGCATCCCAAAAGTGGCTGTTGGACTTCATTAGTGTCCCACTGGTGCCAAGCTATTTACAGCACCTCTGCATTGCACCCTCAAGCTCATTTTTACTAAGCTATTAGAATAGCAAACTGTGCTGCCAGTTTAAGGGCCATAGTTGCATTGTCGGGGATAGTTATTGTTGTTTATTCTGCTGTCAATAAAGCTAGACCACCGCTGCAATCTACACCACCTCTCAATTTTTACTACCACATTTTAAGTGCACTATCTTGTCGCAATCAAAATGAGTGGCAAAATGACAGATGCTGGTGGAAAGGGGAACAGGTGTGTTGGGAAAGGAAAAAAAGTTTGTGTCCATGGGGAAGGTGGCAAAGCTCCATTAACATCTGCTGAAGATAGGCCATCTACCAGCAAAAGTAAGACGTCTACTACTTTCCGTGGACAATCCGATGTGCTCCCTTTTTTACGGACACGAAGAACTGGAACAAAGGTAGATGATGCCCAAAAAAAGAAAATGCTTGAATGGATCTCAAGTGGTCCAAGAAGTGCCCTCTCCTCCACCACAACTACCGCATCCAAAAAACACCAGTCCTCTGAGTTGTCATCCCAATCACACTTGCTTTCTCCTAGCTCTCAAGTTTCCATCCGCCCTGCACAGTATGGTGGAACAGAGATGGCTGAGTCTGCAGAGCTGTTCAGTCACACTATAGCCTGGGAATCAGAGGTCTGATCCCAAGCTACAGTGAGTACAGACCAGGAAATAGTCTGCAGTGATGCCCAGAACCTTTGTGACTCAGATACAGGCCCTGATGACCAAGTTTCTGAGCATAATGTAGACCCTTATTCACAAACTGTAACACCTGTTGTTATAGACAATGAGGAACATACTGATGACGATGAGACGCAGATACTAGATTGGGATTACAACTTAAATATTCAGTCAGGGCAGGAAGCGGCTCGGTCTGAGGGTGAGGGGAGTGCAAACACAACAATTGATGAGGAAATTCTAGATCCCACCTACTGTCAACCCAGAGTCAGGCACTCGAGGAGGTCAACAGAGGCGGTGGAGGAGGATGCAACTGACGACGAAGTTACCTTGCGCCTTCCAAGACAGAGGAGGAGTACTGGTAGCGTGTCTACAACTGCATCCTCAGCCACCACTCTGCCTCTGAGCACTAGTCGGAGTGGCTCACCAGGTCGCATGCCCTCTAAGCCTTGCCTAGCCTGGTCCTTTTTTGACCTTGCAAAGGATCGCCCAAATCATCTGATCTGTAAAATTTGTCGGGAATCTGTTAGTAGAGGCCAAAACCTCAGCAGTTTGACAACTTCTTCCATGAATCGTCACATGAATAAATATCATATGTCCAAGTGGGAAGCTTACTGTGCTGCAATGCGGCCTAGCGGAGCGGACCATCCACCGCCTGCCCCTTCCAGTGCATCCGCGCGCTCTTCATCTTCTAGGACTGTGGGGACAGCTGTCACACCTGGTTTTCCACGCACAACTTCCACCACTGTAACCGCAACAGGCAGTTTGCTTGTTAGGTCGTCAGTTGGTTTGGAAGGGGAAACGAGTGCGTGTGTACAGCTCTGTCAGACATCGATAGCACCAATGTTGGATGAAGGCAACATCAGGTCTACGCCTGGACTTTCCTCACAAACCTGCATTTTTCCAGGGACACCATACTCACCACCGTCTACACACAGCAGCCAGATCTCTGTCCCTCAGATGTGGACAAATAAAAGGCCATTTCCTGTGACCCATGACAAAGCTAAGAGATTGACTTTATCCCTCTGGAAGCTCTTGGCTACCGAAATGCTGCCTTTCCGCCTGGTGGACACACAGGATTTTAGAGACCTTATGTCTTTCGCTGTGCCACAGTACCAGATGCCCAGTCGCCACTACTTCTCTAAGAAAGGTGTGCCTGCGCTACACCAGCATATCGCACACATCACCGCTTCCTTGAGAAACTGTGTGTGAACAGGTGCATTTCACCACAGATACTTGGACCAGTAAGCATGGACAGGGACGTTACATGTCGCTGACTGGGCACTGGGTCACTATGGTGATAGATGGTGAAGGGTCTGCTGCACAAGTCTTGCCGTCCCCACAACTTGTGTGTCAATCCTCTGTCTGTCCAAGTTCCTCCACTGCTTCTGCCTCCTCAACCTCGTCTGGGTCCTCCACCTCCGCACCAAGCCTGCCTGGTCAGGCCACCAGCGTTATAACTGCGCAGAAGGAATCACGCACCCCTCATTACTATGCTGGCAGCAGAGCACAACGGCATCAGGCGGTCTTTATCTTGAAATGTCTTGGAAATAAGAGTCACACAGCGGTTGATTTGTGGGCAGCTCTGGAGACTGAGTTTGGTAAATGGTTGTCTCCACTCAACCTGAAGCCTGGTAAGGCTGTGTGCGACAATGCTGCAAACCTGGGTGCAGCCCTTCGCCTGGGCAAGGTGACACACGTGCCTTGTATGGCTCACGGGTTGAACCTTGTTGTCCAGCAATTTTTAACACACTATCCCGGCCTAGATGGCCTTCTGAACACGGCACGAAAACTGTCTGCTCACTTCCGACGTTCAACCGCTGCAGCTGAGCGACTTGCATCGCTCCAGAAGTCTTTCAGCCTGCCGGTTCATCGCCTGAAATGTGATGTGCCGACACGCTGGAATTCGACTCTCCACATGTTACAGCGACTGTGGCAGCACCACCGAGCCCTGGTGCAATACGTCATGACGTATAGCCTGGGCCAACGAGATGCAGAGGTGGGGCAGATCACCCTGATGGAGTGGTCTCAGATCAAGGACCTATGCACCCTTCTGCACAGTTTCGACATGGTGACGAATATGTTTAGCGCTGACAATGCCATTATCAGCATGACAATTCCAGTCATTTACTTGCTGGAGCACACGCTAAACACTATTCGGAGTCAGGCGGTGGGACAACAGGAAGGGGAGGAACTACAGGAGAATTCATATGCGGAAGAGACAACAACATCACCAAGGTCCAGACGTTCATCATCACCAAGGCGGCAGGCATGGGACCATGGGGGACAGGGATCAACAAGGGCGCATAGTAGCAGGCAAAATGTTGAGGAAGGTGCAGGGGAACATGAAGAAATGGAGGACGAACTGTCCATGGACATGGAAGACTCAGCGGATGAGGGAGACCTTGGTCAAATTCTAGTTGAAAGAGGTTGGGGGGAGATGTCAGAGGAAGAAAGGACGGTTAGCACCTCTATGCCACAAACACAGCGTGGACTTGGTCTGCATGGCTGCGCCAGACACATGAGCGCCTTCTTGCTGCACTACCTCCAACATGACCCTCGTATTGTCAAAATTAGAAGTGATGATGACTACTGGCTTGCAACACTATTAGATTCCCGGTACAAGTCCAAATTTTGTGACATAATTCCAGCCATAGAAAGGGACGCACGTATGCAGGAGTATCAGCAAAAGCTGTTACTCGATCTTAGCTCGGCTTTTCCACCAAACACCCGTGGTGTACGGATTGAATCTCCTAGTTGTAACTCGACAAACATGGGACGGTCTCGTCATCTTCAACAGTCTACCTGTACCAGCAGCACCGTATCTGGTGCTGGTAACAGCAATTTTATTGAATCTTTTCAGAATTTTTTTAGACCATCCTTTGCAAGGCCACCAGAGACAAGTCTGACACATAGTCAACGGCTGGAGAGGATGATACAAGAGTATCTCCAAATGAACATCGATGCCATGACTTTGCAAATGGAGCCTTGCTCATTTTGGTCTTCAAATCTTGAAAAATGGCCAGAGCTCTCCACTTACGCCTTGGAGATCTTGTTGTGTCCAGCTGCCAGCATTGTCTCTGAATGTGTCTTCAGTGCTGCTGGGTGTGTGCTGACAGATAAGCGCACGCATCTGTCCAGTGACAATGTGGACAGACAAACGTTCATCAAAATGAACAAGTCATGGATCAACAAGGAATTTACTACCCCTGTGTCATCATGGGGAGAGTAAATGCTTGTGTATTTTGAATGTGGAGAAACCAAGGAAAAAATTGTGAAAACATACCCTGCTGTAACTAAATAAAAGCATAGTGCATATAAACATAGGGTACTTAGTAAACACTGTTTTTGATCAAAAAAAGCATAAAGCTATCCCACCAACGCCAAGGTGTACCCAGTTGGGATAGTACCTACACTCTCTAATATTAAAACCTTACAATGGGTCTAAAATAGGCCTCAATGTGGCTAAGGGCTGAGAGCGACCGGGTCAGCCCTTAGCTACATTGAGGCCTATTTTAGACCCATGGTAAGGTTTTAATATTAGAGAGTGTAGGTACTATCCCAACTGGGTACACCTTGGCGTTGGTGGGATAGCTTTATGCTTTTTTTGATCAAAAACAGTGTTTACTAAGTACCCTATGTTTATATGCACTATGCTTTTATTTAGTTACAGCAGGGTATGTTTTCACAATTTTTTCCTTGGTTTTTCCTTGTCTCATGGTCAGTGTGAACATGGTCTCACAAGTTCCATGTATACCATCTCATACTCCGGCTCACTTTTTTGTTTTTGTTTTTATGTATTTTGAATGTGCTTGATGCAAATCAACCTGTGAAGTGTACAACTGGGGCACAAGTGCTGCCACTGAAGGGGTGTCTGTGTGGCCCAATTTTTGGAAAAAAGGGAGACTCCGCTTGGAGTAACCCTTGCATTGCTTTTAAAAATGATCCAAGATGAACAAGTCATGGTTCAGCAAAGACTTTGCTACTGTTGTAGCTGTTCTGTTTTGTCACAAGTCAGCTTATGGGATCACCAGTGAGGTCCTCTGAATTAGGCCTCTTCAGACCTAATCAAGAGCGAGCGCTCGGAGAAAAAGACCTGCATCATTCATGTGAGCATGATCAATTCTTCTGTTTATTTAACGTACAGTTTATTTATACCATTTACAGATCAATGTGATATTGCAAATAAAGCTTCTAGCTGGAAATTTACAAGTTGCTCATATGACCTTTAAGTTTCAGCAAAACAGAAATGTAGAGTCATGCATATGAGATAAGAAGAAGATAAGAAGAACATTTAGAGACAATAATAATCCTTGATCTTGTCTCTTATTCCGAAGGCTCTGACTATGAACTACTTACTATTGAAATAAAATATCTTTAATAAAGAAATAGAGAAACCATTTAACCCTTCTATATCAATTTCCCCCTTTTGTAAATGGTATAACCTTCACTACAGGGTCAGTAGGCGTCCAAACAGGAGCTGCTGGCTCATGGGCCTAGTACCCATGAGGGGTCTTCCTAAGACTTCACCCATCCACCCTCAGTGTGGACACCTACTCCCGGTCAGCAGAGGCCATTTGGGGTCCGTAGTAAACTACAGAGGGTTCAATACTGAAACTCTTAGAACATACATTATTCAATAGTTTAGCTAACGCATATATCAATGCTTTTACAGCTATATAAAGCAATAGACAGAATAACAATATTTGCATACAGGATTGTATAATGCCAGAAATCCAACCTGCTAGGCCCTTAAACCAATTAGCTGGATTCATAAAAGAAAATGTCCAAGAAAAATGTCCAAAAAAAAAATATAAAAGAAAATGTATTTCCCCACCAGGAGTCTTTGCTGGAATCATCCATATATATACATATATACATATAATAGGAGAACAGACAAAAACTGGTGACTATGTATGTAGATACACATATAGACACAAACACACGGAAACAATCATTGTCCTTTCCACAGATAGCAACATCATTATATTGAAGACTGAACCATAATCCATCGTAGGTAATGGGGCCTGAATGAGGGATCTTAGTCTTTAGTTTGGTAACTACACCCTCAATGTCCGGATTGTATTCCATCCACCACGACTGTCCCCTAGGCTGTGTGATATTTAGCTGGAACCAGGGATTAGTGACCTTTCCAGCTATAGTCAAGGTGGCAAATACATCTTTTCACCAGAATATCGATAGAGTCCAGGTTTCATTGTGTATACAGTCTGATATCAACACCTCCTGTGGTTCCAGAGGTAAGGCTAAATAAGGCATAGTCTTTGAAGAAAATAAAACTGTGTGTGCAGATCCAACAGTCTTTTGGCTTTTCTCCTTCCATGTCCTCAGTAAGAGAAATATGGTGGCGAATGAGTTTATTATCCCAGTCCGTATTTAAAAGTTCGCTCAGTGTCTTTGTTTGGTGCAGCAACCCTGCTACACCTAGCAGGATAATTAGCAAAACTGTCATTCTGCCGGTGGAGTGACCTTTTTACAGTGACTGGCGTGGATCCAGGTGGGCTTTCCCTCAAGTTTCACTGAGGTGGATGTGGTCAGCTGGACTTGGAATGGGCCATCAAAGCGTGGATCTAGGCTCCTTCTCACGTGTCTGCGCACGACCACCCAATCACCTGGATTCAGCTGATGCACATCTGCACTTGCATTGGGATCTGGAATGGATGAAAAGACATGTTTATGCACCACATTAAGTCTTTCCTGTAAGGCCTGGACGTAGGCTGTCATAGTGCCGTGTTGCATCTGTAACACTTGTGGAAAGTAGAGACCTGTTTTTGGGGCACTACCAAAAAGGACTTCAAAAGGAGACAAGCCTGTCTTTCTATTTGGAGTGTGTCTGACTGAAAAGAGTGCCAGGGATACCCAATTCTTTCCTGTCTCTGCCATGGCCTTTTGAATTTTTAGTTTAAGTGTCCCGTTTAATCTCTCTACTTTTCCACTGCTCTGTGGATGATAAGGGGTATGGAATGCCTGCTCTATTCCCAGGGCCTGCATAATGTCCCTCATTATTTCTCCAGTGAAGTGTGTACCCCTGTCACTTTCTATGGCTTCTGGGATGCCATACCGACAGACTAGTTCCTTCATCAGTTTTTCTGCAGTTGTTTTAGTATTTGCACATTTTACTGGATAGGCCTCAACCCATCCTGAGAAGAAATCTACACATACCAGAACGTATTCATACACTCCTACCTTGGGTAGTTGTATGTAGTCTATTTGCAGTCGTTGACACGGTAGAGCGGTCTGGGTGTCGCTTTCTTAGGGACTTTTACTGTTTTACCTGGGTTGTGTTGTGCGCAGATAATGCAGGATTGTACGTGTTTGGAGCCTACGTAACTGAAGCCAGGAGCGATCCAGAAGGCATTCACCTGGTTACACATGTGACTTTTTGAGGCGTGAGTGGGGCCATGTGTTGTTTGTGCCATCATAGGGACCAGGGACCTTGGTAAACACAACCTATCCTTACTTTCCCATACTCCATTTGAGTTCAGCCCAGCTCCCATTTTCCCCAGTGTTCCTTCTCTGTTTGGGCAGCCTGATGCTGGAGGGATTTCAGGACATCCAGACTCACTGTGGCTGGGACTTTCTGGCTCCCTGCCACTATCCTCTGATCCCAAGGCCTCTTTGCCGCTGCTTTCGCCCGCTACCTCCAGTGAGTCACCTTTTGTGTGTGCTTTCACCTTAATGATGCCAACCTGGACTGGTAACATTAGTGCCTCCATTAACCGTTTTACCAATTCTGCATTTTTAATAGGCTTACCAGCTGACGTAAGAAAAGCTCTACTTCTCCAGATAGGGCCAAAATCATGACAGATCCCAAATCCATAATTTGAGTCTGAATAAACATTAATTTTCCTACCTGATCCCGCTCTACACGCCTCAATGAGCGCTGTTAGCTCCGCCTCCTGCGCGGACATGTGCGGCGGGAGTGGTTCAGCTCGGATTACCTCATGCGAGGATACTACTGCATATCCAGTGTAGAATCTCCCATCCAGGTGGTATCTGGAGCCATCTACAAAAAACTCAAAATCTGCATTAGTAATAGGTGTATCATAGACATGGAAAACCTGCAGTCTCCTGACTCATCAGCTCTATGCAGCCATGCTCGTGCGTCATGTCAAAGTATTCATCCTCACTTGTCACCAATTCCCCCTTTTCTGAATCTACTGGCAAAAGGGTGGCTGGATTCAGAACATTGCACCTCTTGAGGGTGACATACTCAGGAATCAGAAGGGCACATTGAAGTCTGAGCTGTCTGGCCATAGACAGGTGTTTCGGTTGGACTTGCACAAGTATAGCATGGATGTCATGCGGGGAGTAAATTGTTAAGGGAAATGTCAATGTGATCTCGCAAGCTTTCCCTAGCAGTACTGCAGCAGCCGCTACAGCATGGACACGTGGGAGACCCTCTGACAACTGGGTCCAATCGCGCTGAGTAGTTTAAGGGAATGAAAGGAATCAATAGCTTCCTGAGTGAGGTCAAAGGGGTCAGATGACAGACAATCATAGAGGGGTTGCATCAGGTCATGAGGCATGAGGTCCCCTCATGTGTGAAGGCAAAAAGATACTGACAGTCAGGGTGTAGAGGCACAGAGAAAAATGCATTTGCCAAATCAATTACTGTAAAACATTTGGAGGTCCCTGGGATTTGTGACAGTAAGGTATGTGGGTTTGGAACAATTGGTGTTACACTCTCAGTGACAGCATTGACAGCTCTCAAATCATGCACCATTCTGTACGTGTCAGGGGAACCTTTGGGCCCTTTTTTTCTTGATTGGATACAAGGGAGTGTTACAGGGGGAGGACCTTTGTACTAGAGCCCCTGCTTGCACATATTCTCTGGTCAGGGCCATTGATTTGGCTGGGCTTAAGGGATACTGTTTTATCAAGGGAATTTCAAACACTAATCCCTCCAGTCCCTTCATGGTCACCAGTTTCCTAGGCCAGAGGCAAAGGAGGAGGGAAGGAAGGAGGAGAGTCAGTCTGCTCCCTCTCCTATTTGGGGTTTTTGCACTGTCTGGCGTAATGTCCATTCTGTCCACAATTCCAGCACTGTACGGTCGCTCGGTCACCTGGTGCCCTCCCTCTCTGCTTCCACTGTCTTCCTTGTGCTCTAGCATACATAACTGGTCGCTTGCATTTTGTCAGTTCAACCCCCTTAGCTATTTGCAGAAGGTCTGTTGGGTCCATGTTTCTCCACTCAGGTCTGGCTGTCTGTACTGCTTTTCGTAAAACCTTATTCATACCGTTAACGAATATACTCATCAGTATTTTGTCATTAAGGGAGGTTCTGACTTTGTACCCCACGTCTGCCCACTTCAGCTGTAACCTCCAAAAGTACGTCTCTATACTCTCCCCTTCCTGCTGTATTACGTCAGTCAGGGAAAGAGGGAAAGGTTGGTCTTCAGGGTCAGATAACTGTTTTCTTTCCTCACCATCAGGGTAATGTCCAGCTTCCTCCCCAAAACTCAATTCCTTCACTACCTCTGTCTCAGTGTCAGCGTCCTCTGTCATCACATGTGATCTGGTTCGAACAGGATTTAGTGCAATCTGCTTAGGGCGAGTAACATTACACGTAGCACAAGTACCTCTCCAGTCTGGGTTTTTCTGACTACAATGTTTACAAGTCCATTCATCTGGTCTGGGTTTCTGCTTATGTGAAGGGGGGGCGGTAGCAGTCACAGTTTTTGCTCTTGGTGCATTAAAACATTTATAATACACTTTACATAACAATAATATAATAATACATCCCACTGTTATTTCTTTACATCCACAATGCTGCACCTCTTCCTTGAATCTGTGCCATTTCTCAACATCCAAACACCCACACTCTGGCATGTCTGCCTTTCTGAGTATTGGTCTGACATTTTTCACTGCTTCCTTGACTTTCCTTTCTTGCACTATCTGTTTGGCTGTTTTGGATCCTGCTGGAGCCCCACACTGCACACTGAACAAGTTGCCCATGGCTTCAACTTATTCCCACACAGCCCACCTTTCTGCAAATGCCCTCTCAGTGTCCCTGAACCTTGTTAACAGGCCACACGTCTCCTGGCAAGTCAGAATGGGCTCTCAATTGGTAGCAAGAAGGCTCAATCAGCATTCACTCTCACCTGCTACACTTGTAGGGCGTATTGGGAAGGGTTAAAAAACACCTCTCACCCAATAGACCAGATGACTAAAGCAGGAAGGACCAGGTGTGATAGTCCTCTCACCTGCTAGACCACCTCCATGTAAGTGGGAAGGCCACACGGCTCTCTAACCCACTTAGACCTGATGTGCAGTTGGGTACCCCATGCTGGTCCTTTACAAAGTATTCCAGCAACGAACGTAAACTAGAGTTAAACCAATACAATCCTTAGAGCTGACTTCTCACAGAAGACAGAAAATCGCGCAGCTGTTCACTTGACCCCTCCCAACAGAATTTCAGCGCACAGTTTGTTTAGCAAGAGTGTTATCTCGTCCAGATTCAGATTTCCAAAACACAATCCTAATACCCACTGGTATAATACACAATCCCAGCAGAAAATTGAGACTACTTATATACCTTCTCAGTACTAATATTCTACTTTGCTATAAAACCTTCATCCCCATTTTGAGGGGAAGAAACACACAATATCTCACTATAAGGACAGATCCCAGGACCACTTGTCTTACTCATTCATTGATTCCAGAAGCATATGTAACAATACACCTTCCAAGGATCAGTTAACCTCACATGCAAATAAAATTATCTAAACCGCTCTTGACACTGATGGGAAAAAAATACATATGTCAGGTATCCACTCAAATACTCTATATGGCTATGCCCTGTGACATTTCACAACCGGAACATCTTTTCACAGTCCACAGTATGACCTATAACCATTAGACTTATACATACATATTATTTCACCAAGTCTCTTATCTCAATTACTCATCACTTTGTTATTCAGAAACTTCTCATCAATATACAACAACCTATTGCCTGCCTACTTTATCTAGGCATTAATATGGAACCACTTATGAACACATATCCCTAGACCAGTGTATTGCCCATCAAAGATGCAAAGATGGCCAAAGCAAAACACAAAACACAGCAACACAGCAAATGCAATTATACAGAGACTGTCCCAAATTCTATGAAATCTATGCAATCAGTTAATGAACGGACAACAGATTATCTTATTACTCTATATTTCAACTTTCATTCCGACATGCATGAAAAAACAATACTCACTGGTGATGCCAGAGTTCTTGAACCGTGTGTACAGCCTTACCCAGAATATTCGGGAAATCAGAGAGAGTGAAATGAAGTGTAAGAATAAAGCTTCTCACCTTGCTGCAGCTGAAATTTCACTGTCTCAAGAGTCCCCAAAACTTCTTCCGAATAGGCTGGTTGGCCACGACCCCACGTTGTAGCTGTTCTGTTTTGTCACAAGTCAGCTTATGGGATCACCAGTGAGGTCCTCTGAATTAGGCCTCTTCAGACCTAATCAAGAGCGAGCGCTCGGAGAAAAAGACCTGCATCATTCATGTGAGCATGATCAATTCTTCTGTTTATTTAACGTACAGTTTATTTATACCATTTACAGATCAATGTGATATTGCAAATAAAGCTTCTAGCTGGAAATTTACAAGTTGCTCATATGACCTTTAAGTTTCAGCAAAACAGAAATGTAGAGTCATGCATATGAGATAAGAAGAAGATAAGAAGAACATTTAGGGTACCTTCACACTTAGCGATGCAGCAGCGATCCGACCAGCGATCTGACCTGGTCAGGATCGCTGCTGCATCGCTACATGGTCGCTGGTGAGCTGTCAAACAGGCAGATCTCACCAGCGACCAGTGAACAGCCCCCAGCCAGCAGCGACGTGCAAGCGACGCTGCGCTTGCACGGAGCCGCCGTCTGGAAGCTGCGGAGACTGGTAACTAAGGTAAACATCGGGTATGGTTACCCGATGTTTACATTAGTTACCAGTGTGAGCAGGGAGCAGGGAGCCGCGCACACTGAGCGCTGGCTCCTTGCTCTCCTAGCTACAGTACACATCGGGTTAATTAACCCGATGTGTAATGCAGCTACATGTGCAGAGAGCAGGGAGCCGCGCACACTGCTTAGCGCTGGCTCCTTGCTCTCCTAGCTGCTGTACACATCGGGTTAATTAACCCGATGTGTACAGCAGCTACATGTGCAGAGAGCCGGAGCCGGCAGCACAGGCAGCGTGAGAGCTGCAGAGGCTGGTAACTAAGGTAAATATCGGGTAACCACCTTGGTTACCCGATGTTTATCTTGGATACAGCTTACCTCAGCTGTCAGACGCCGGCTCCTGCTCCCTGCTTGCTTCATTTGTCGCTCTCTTGCTGTCACACACAGCGATCTGTGTGTCACAGCAGGAGAGCGGCTTTGAAGAAAACGAACCAGGGCTGTGTGTAACGAGCAGCGATCTCGCAGCAGGGGCCAGATCGCTGCTCAGTGTCACACACAGCGAGATCGCTAATGAGGTCACTGCTGCGTCACAAAAAGCGTGACTCAGCAGCGATCTCGGCAGCGAGCTCGCTGTGTGTGAAGCACCCCTTAGAGACAATAATAATCCTTGATCTTGTCTCTTATTCCGAAGGCTCTGACTATGAACTACTTACTATTGAAATAAAATATCTTTTATAAAGAAATAGAGAAACCATTTAACCCTTCTATATCACTACCTACCCCGGTGTCATCCTGGGGGCAGTTAAGGCTGGCGTATTTCTGAATGTGTTTGATGCAAATCTACCTGTGAAGTGTACAACTGGGGCACAAGCGCTGCCACTGAAGGGGTGGGTGTCTGTGTGGCCCAATTTTTGGAAAAAAGGGAGACTCCGCTTGGAGTAACCCTTGCTTGCTGTGTTTTTAAAAAGGAGCCAAGATGAACAAGTCATGGTTCAGCAAAGACTTTTCTACCGACCCCGGTGTCATCCTGGGGAGAGTAAATGCTTGTGTATTTTGAATGTGTTTGATGCAAATCTACCTGTGAAGTGTACAACTGGGGCAGAAGTGCTGCCACTGAAGGGGTGTCTGTGTGGCCCAAGTTTTGGAAAAAAGGGAGACTCTGCTTGGAGTCCCCTTGCGGTGTTATACATGATTTTAGAAGGGCATGCCATGCCTATAGCTGTGTCTCGTCCTCTTTTTCCTCGTTACGCTGTATTGTTTTCGCATGAGAATTTGTTCATGTCACTTTCCCATGTGTTTGTGTTGTGTTGTGAGTTGTTTGTCACCTTTTGGACACCTTTGAGGGTGTTTTCTAGGTGTTTTTATGTGTTTCTGATTGCCTCCCATTGTTTGCTATGCGGTTCGAGTGGTTCGCCGAACCGAACTCGAACGAGACCTCCGTTCGGCGAACCGAACTTGAGCTGAACCGCGACCGGTTCGCTCATCTCTACTAGTAACTCGGAAAGTCCCATGCCTCATGATGGCCACCCCCCCTGTCTACCCTAGGCCAATCCCAGTGGGAAAGCACCTACCTGTGTGTGATATGTGATTGTGAGAAACATCAGCAATTAACCTCTTCCTTACCTTGGATAAGCACCGCACCTTAAGTGAGGTGCAGTACGCTGTGGCGACTGAAGCCTCAGGGGCGCCACAACAGCAGCTGATGTCTTATCAGAATTATGGGCTGTACACATGTATCACTTTTATAATCATAATGATTTATTTTTGTTTTCCAATATGTCCGTAAAAAAATATTGTCTGTCCTTGTTTTTTTATAAGCTGTCCAGAGCAATAAAAAGTTAAGTTCACAATCTTGATCTTGCCCTAGAACTGAACAGCTTTGCCTTATTCTGTAATGGACGTTTCAGGGTGCTATCTGCATTTGCAAAAAAAGTGATCTTGTACAAACCTGCACAATGTTCGGCCTATCAAAAGGTTTGCTAGAGCCCCCAGAACGCTGTCTGGGAGACATCGGCGCTCTTCTTCCTATATTCCAAATTATTTGCATCTTTTTGACGTGAATACAGTTGAACACTTGTGCTCCGTAACTGGGGCAGAGGAGCGCTCATCAACCCCAACCCAATGTACAGCACCACAAAGAGGTCAGCACTAGAGATGAGCGAACCGGTTGTGGTTCGGCTCGAGTTCGGTTCGCCGAACGGAGGTCTGGTTCGAGTTCGGTTCGGCGAACCGGTTCAGCGAACCACTCGAATCCCATAGGAAACAATGGGAGGCAATCACAAACACATAAAAACGCATTATGAATGTACACATACAGTTAATGTACATTGCCATAACACTTACTTGTCCCCGGGATGCGTCCTGCACTCTGTCTCCCGCAGCTTTTCCATCGGTAATCGCTGCGTCCTCCGGGAACACCAGCAGTGATGCAGGACCTATCGTGACGTCAAAATAGCCATGTGACCAGTCACGTGTCTATTATCTCATTGGCTACAGACTGGTCACATGATTATGACGCGTCATGCTAGGACCTGTCATTGCATCTCTCTGTTACACGGTGCACGTTTGTGTATCGCCGTGTACCGGCGACATGCTCTAGCACATGGTCGACTCCCCGCTCTGCTTCCCCGTTCCCTTAAGGTACCGTCACACTAAACGACGCTCCAGCGGTCCCACCAGCAACCTGCCCTGTCAGGGATCG
The DNA here is from genome assembly GCF_048569485.1 of Anomaloglossus baeobatrachus. Lineage (NCBI taxonomy): Eukaryota > Metazoa > Chordata > Amphibia > Anura > Aromobatidae > Anomaloglossus > Anomaloglossus baeobatrachus. The sequence goes on along the minus strand of NC_134358.1, from coordinate 162,707,082 downwards.
CTGGAGCGTCGCTACACGGGTTGCTGGTGAGCTGTCACACAGGCAGATCTCACCAGCAACCGGTGACCAGCCCCCAGCCAGCAGCGACACATGGAAGCGATGTTGCGCATGGTAACTAAGGTAAATATCGGGTAACCAACCCGATATTTACCTTGGTTACCAGCGCACACCGCTTAGCGCTGGCTCCCTGCACTCCTAGCCAGAGTACACATCGGGTTAATTTTACCCGATGTGTAGTCTGGCTATGTGTGCAGGGAGCAGGGAGCAGGGACTGAGAGCGGGGGACGCTGGTAACGAAGGTAAATATCGGGTAACCAAGGGAAGGGCTTCTTGGTTACCCGATGTGTACCGTAGTTACCAGCGTCCGTAGAAGGTGGCTCCTGACCGGCTGACACAGCCGGTCAATAACGGAGATCACCGTTGCCATAGCAATGCGCTTGGTAGCGGTGACGGTCACGTCCCGCTAACAGCATGCAGCGGCACCGGAATCACGTGATCGGAGCAGCGTTGCTATGGCAACCCGTGCCACCGCTTACAGCCGGGAGCCTGTGGTCACTCTCACAGAGTGATTTCTGCAAGGAGCACAGCGTCCTTTCTCCCATGCAGCTGTGCTGTCTGATGGAGCAGACAGAGCTGCATGTGTTGAAGGAGAAAGAAGACAGAAGAGCATGGATCGTGGAGGAGTGAGAGGGGGTAATAAAGATGGAGTCTCTAAGTGTGTCTGTGTATTTATTTCTATTAAAGTATTTTTTCTCTGTGTGGTGTTTTTTTTTAACCCTTTATTGGAGATTCTTAATGGCCGGGTCAAACGTGCCTGACATTAAGAATCTCTGGCTTAATACTAGCTAGTAAAACAAAGCTAGTATTAACTCATTATTACTGAGCAAGCCAACCAGCTTCAGGGCTGTTGGAAGAGTTGGATACAGCGCCAGATGATGGTGCTTCTATGAAAGTGCCATTTTCTGGGGCGGCTGCGGACTGCAATTCGCAGCAGAGGCGCCCAGAAACCTCGGGCTAACCTGTGCTGCGGATCCAATCCCCAAAATGGGGCGAAGCCCACGTCATATTTTTTTTAAATTATTTCAAAAATTCATGAATAAAGTAAAAAAAGGGCTTCCTTATATTTGTAGTTCCCAGCCGGGAACAAATAGGCAGCTGGGGGTTGGGGGCAGCCGTACCTGCCTGCTGTACCTGGCTAGCATACAAAAATATGGCGAAGCGCACGTCATTTTTTTTGTAGTTTTTGGGCAAAAAAAATAAAAAATGCTTTTCAGGATTTTCCATTGCCAGTGAAGGTAACACCAAGCAGTGGGGGTTAGCAGCCAGTAGCTGCTTGGATTACCCTTAGCTAGCAATACAAAAAATGCAGCGGGAGCCCATATATATTCTTTTTAATTATTTATTTAAATAACTAAAAACAAAATGGGCTTCCCTGTATTTTGATTGCCTGACATCACAGTGCTGTAAAAATAATTCTTTAAAAATAGACGTAGCGCTCCGCAGTATTTTTGATTCTCAGTGCAGATAAAGCAGACAGCTACGGGTTGCCACCCCCATCTGCCTGGCGTTACCTTGGCTGGCAATCAAAATACAGGGAAGACCATTAATTTTTTTTATTTAAAAAATAGTTAAAAAAAAAAATGACGTTGGGTCCCCCCATTTTTGATGCCAGCTAGGGTAAAGCAGACGGCTGTAGCCTGAAAACCACAGCTGGCAGCTTTACCGTGGTTGGGGATCCAATGTGGAGGTCGTCCCAGGCTCTTTTTTTATAATTATTTTATAAATTTTAATAATTACAAAAAAAAAAGTAGGGTCCCCCTCAAATTGGATCACCAGCCAAGGTAAAGCGGACAGCTGTGGTCTGGTATTCTCAGGGTGGGAAGGTCCATAGTTATTGGTCCTTCACAGCCTTAAAATAGCAGGCCGCAGGTGCCCCAGAATTGGCGCATCCACTAGATGCGCCAATCCTGGCGCTTCACCCCAGCTCATACCGTGCCCTGGTGCGGTGGCAAACGGGGTAATAAATGGGGTTGATACTAGCTGTAAGGTTACCTGACATCATTCTCAGCAGTTTGTGATGTCATGGCGTCTATAAGATACCCGACATCACAAACTGTCAGCACTAACAAAACAAATAGACGAAAAAAAATGTATTTGAAAAAACACTCCCCAAAACATTCCCTCTTTCACCAATTTATTGTAAGGAAAAAAAATAAGGGGGTCCCACGATGACTCTGGACCGTCTAGAATATGGGGGGACACGCTCAGGGAACGTGTCCCCCATTTTCTAGGAGTGCAGACCCTCCATGTGAGGAGTGTGGGTGCAATGAATCTGCACCCACTCTCCCCGGGTCCACAGCAGCCGAGTCCATGTCGTAACTGTTGCTACCAAAGCTGCAATGCCCTGCTCATGAGGTAAGGGCATGCCTAATCAGGAGAACTATTCTACATTTCCAAATATTGACATTTGCTGATATTATTGCTATTCCACCTACTATATATTGGGGATTGGATCTTGGAGATGGAATACCCCTTTAAGTCCAGTTATCCAGCTGAATGAATTCTAAACAACAGAGCTCGCTATTTAGACATGTTTTCTTGTGGCGTATAACGAACTCTCATGTTTGGTAGTTGTTCTGCAGGGCAACAGAAATAGCAAATCCCTCCATTTGTAAATGTAGTATAGCTCTCCTGATCAACTATGTTCCTTACCTCATGAGCAGGGCATTGCAGTAGCTTACAGATGCATGGTTACCACCACTCACTGTGTCTGAACACAGGAAGCTGAGCTGACAGCCGCTCTGTGCATGCGGCAGCGTCTATTGTGAAGGAGGGGGCCGCGGGGGATCAACGCTGCACAGGTACCGTGGGACATCAGGGAACACCGGTGGGTTTATAGGGGGTGACCTGGCAGGGCCTAGGGAGGAGTTTTCTGTCGCATGTGTCATGGCACATGCGACAGAAATCAGAGGAGTAGGGTGAATGCGGCCGGCGCGCTGCTGTGCGCATGGCCATCTTGGATTTTCGGGAGGGGGTTGGGGGGGGCACTTTGGCGACACCGGGGGACCGGAGGGGACTGGGGAGGAGATTTATCTCCCATCTGACATGTTTGTTCATGCCAGATGGGAGATAAATAATTTTTTACCGGCGCTGTCATTTACTGTAACATGATCACTGGTATATGGTGTATACTGGTGATCACATGAGCGGGGACCGGAAAAAACGACCTGAATCATGATCTCCAGGGTCTCAGCTACCCCTAAAACCCCGGAGATTTTCTGATGCTGGGGGACGCTATTCACTTATTATTGCCTGCTGTTTATAAACGGCAGATTAGAATAAGGCTACATTCATACGACCGATCCGTTAGTTAGGTCCGGGTGGTGGATCCACTGGGCCGTGCACCCCACCGGAGGCCTGGGTGCACGTTAGCCGGAGCACTAGCGTGGCAGGAACTGCGCCCCACAGGGGACGGGTAGAACAGTCACTGGGTCTTTAGAGTTCCTGGAGACAGTGCAGGAATCTGGTACAGGTGCCGGGTAGGAATGTCAGGCAATAGTATTGATCACAGGACACGGCACAAGGGGGACCTGAGCACCTAGCTTTCAAGACAAGGCTTACAAGACACGTTGATCAGGCCCCGCCCACATGGCAAGGCCAGTCTTATATACCCAGTACAGCCTCATGTCATATCCTGCTGCAGCAGTGCTGGGCCCATAAGACCAGATGAGTGGGCGCGGCCCGACCCTATACAGAAGCATGAGTCAGACACATGAGACTGGGGACAGGACACAGGAAAGCATAAGCGGGAGCGGCAGCCATGACCGGTGGACCGGATCAGTGGGTAAGGAGCGGTGCCGTGCAGGTGCGACCGGATCAGTGGGTAAGGAGCGGTGCCGAGGCATCGGGAGCGTGACACGTATCTGGTCCGTATGTTATCTGTTTGTCATCCTTGCGCCTTCGGTTTTTTTGGCGTACTGCCAAAAAACTGAAGGAGGGAAAATACATAAATTTACCCAGGATCCATAGCTTCATCCTACATGAGGCGGTCACATGTTCACTCCAGTGCCATTTTCTACTGCTTTTCACAGCGTAGAGCGCTCTGGTGATTTTCCTGTGCTTGTACACTTCATATCAGTCTTTTCTGTCATTATAATGGCAGAAAGACACATAATGTCCCACTCTCCTGCATTTTGTAATTTTGCACCCTTTGGTGCCTTTCATGTGGCACTAAGGGGTGCTTAGCCTTGTATTTACCAAAATAAATAAATAAATTTAAAAAAAATGACGTGGTGTTCCCCCTATTTTTGTAGCCAGCTAGGGTAAAGCAGACGGCTGCAGCCTGCAGACCACAGCTGGCAGTCTCACCTTGGCTGGTAATCCAAAACTGAGGGCACCCCACGCTGTTATTTTAAATTAAATAAATAATTAAAAAAAAACAAAAACACGTAGGGGTCCCCCCAAAATTGGACCACCAGCCAAGGTAAAGCAGACAGCTGGGGTCTGATATTCTCAGACTAGGGAGGTCCATGGTTATTGGACTCTCCCCAGCCTAAAAATAGCAGGCCGCAGCCGCCCCAGAAGTGGCGCATCCATTAGATGTGCCAATCCTGGTGCTTCGTCCCAGCTCATCCCGTGCCCTGGTGCGGTGGCAAACGGGGTAATATATAGGGTTAATACCAGATGTGTAATGTCACCTGGCATCAAGCCCTGGGGTTGGTGAGGTCAGGCATCTATCAGATACCCGACATCACCAACCCAGTCAGTAATAAAAAAAAATAGACGACAAACACATTTTTATTTGAAAAAACACTTCCCAACACATTCCCTTTTTCACGAATTTATTAGAAAGAAAAACAAATCCAGGTCTGCTGTAATCCAAGCGGTTACCATGACGATCCATACCATAGTCACTGTCCCAGCCAATGAAGAACAGAATGTTTCCCATTGGCTGGGAGAGCAGTGCAGTGACCTAAGCTAACATCAATAGGTCAGCCCAGGTCACTGCAAGGCATGAAAAGTGCTGCTGTCAGGAGCGAGATACATTACCTTCGCTGATCTCCGGCACTGCTGACAGCAGACCGGTCACTGACTTCAATGACCTTCACAGCCAAGTATCGCGAGAGCCTGTGACGTCACCGCTAGTGACAGTCTCGGGCCGCAGTGAGAGATGTGAAGCGGCAGCCATGGAGGACAGTGTCAGCGCTGAGGTCAGGAGGGCGTGACTTCATCACCGCAGGTAAGCCGAGCGGGGTAATGCGTGCAGAGTGCGAGGCAGGCGGAGCCTAGCAGGGTAATGTGTGCAGAGTGCCAGGTGGGCGGAGCCTAGCGGGGCCATGTGTGCAGAGTGCCAGGTGGGCAGAGCCCAGCGGGGCCATGTGTGCAGAGTGCCAGGTGGGCAGAGCCTAGCGGGGCCATGTGTGCAGAGTGCCAGGTGGGCGGAGTCTAGCAGGGCCATGTGTGCAGAGTGCCAGGTGGGCGGAGCCTAGCGGGGCCATGTGTGCAGAGTGCCAGGTGGGCGGAGCCTAGCGGGGCCATGTGTGCAGAGTGCCAGGTGGACGGAGCCTAGCGGGGCCATGTGTGCAGAGTGCCAGGTGGGCGGAGCCTAGCGGGGCCATGTGTGCAGAGTGCCAGGTGGGCAGAGCCTAGCGGGGCCATGTATGCAGAGTGCCAGGTGGGCGGAGCCTAGCGGGGCCATGTGTGCAGAGTGCCAGGTGGGCGGAGCCTAGCGGGGCCATGTGTGCAGAATGCCAGGTGGGCGGAGCCTAGCGGGGCCATGTGTGCAGAGTGCCAGGTGGGCGGAGCCTAGCGGGGCCATGTGTGCAGAGTGCCAGGTGGGCGGAGCCTAGCGGGTCCATGTGTGCAGAGTGCCAGGTGGGTAGAGCCTAGCGGGGCCATGTGTGCGGGTGGCGGAGTGCGAAGTGGGCGGAGCCTTGCGGGGCCATGTGTCCGGGCGGCGGAGTGCAAAGTGGGTGGAGCCTAGCGGGGCCATGTGTGCGGGCTGCGGAGTGCAAAGTGGGTGGAGCCTAGCGGGGCCATGTGGCGGTGAGGAGGTCAGTGCCGGGGACTGCATGGCTGGGGACAGGTGAGTGTGAGTATACATGCCGCGTTCAGGAGGGGGCGGAGCCCAGCGGGGAAGTGTCGGCTCCCTGCACACGTAACCAGGGTAAATATCGGGTTACTAACCAAAGCGCTTTGCTTGGATACCCGATGTTTATCTTGGTTACCAGCTTATCGCAGGCTGCCAGCGATGGCTCCCTGCACACTGTAGCTGTAAAAAGCCCTGCTTTTACTGATAGAACCGTTCTCGAACGTAACTCGAACTGCCGAAATTTTACCAAAAAGCTCGAGTTCAAGTTCTAACTAGAGCACCCCCCAAAATCACTCGAACCGCGAACTGGCGAACCACGCTTAACTCTAGTCAGCACATGACTGACCTTAGTAGCAAAGAGGGGCAGAGAGGAGAATATTTCGGAGAAGGGCAGTGGGGAAGATAATTTAGAGAAGGACAATGTGGGGGGAAAAATATCAGAAAGGCAGAGAAGAATGGTGAGAACAGTCAAGGACAATCCACAGACCACCTCCAAAGACCTGCAGCTTCATCTTGCTGCAGATGGTGTCAATGTGCATCGGTCAACAATACAGTGCACGTTGCACAAGGAGAAGCTGTATGGGAGAGTGATGCGAAAGAAGCCGTTTCTGCAAGCACGCCACAAACAGAGTCGCCTGAGGTATGAAAAGCACATTTGGACAAGCCAGTTACATTTTGGAAGAAGGTCATGTGGACTGATGAAACAAAGATTGAGTTGTTTGATCATACCAAAAAGCGTTATGCATAGAGGCAAAAAACACGGCATTCCAAGAAAAGCACTTGCTACCCACAGTAAAATTTGGTGGAGGTTCCATCATGCTTTGGGGCTGTGTGGCCAATGCCGACACTGGGAATCTTGTTAAAGTTGAGGGTCGCATGGATTCAACTCGGTATCAGCACATTCTTGACAATAATATGCAAGAATCGGTGACGAAGTTGAAGTTACGTAGGGGATGGATATTTCAGCAAGACAATGATCCAAAACACACCGCTCCAAATCTACTCAGGCATTCATGCAGAGGAACAATTACAATGTTCTGGAATGGCCATCCCAGTCCCCAGACCTGAATATCATTGAAAATCTGTGGGATGATTTGAAGCGGGCTGTCCATGCTCGGCGACCATCAAACTTAACTGAACTGGAATTGTTATGTTAACAGCAATGGTCAAATATACCTTCATCCAGGATCCAGGAACTCATTAACCCCTTCAGCCCCCAGCCTGTTTTCACCTTAAAGACCCGGCCATTTTTTGCAATTTTGACCAGTGTCACTTTGACAGGTTATAACTCTGGAACACTTCAACGGATCCTGGCGATTCTGACATTGTTTTTTCGTGACATATTGTACTTCATGTCAGTGATAAATTTAGGCCGATATGTTTTGCGTTTATTTGTGAAAATTTAGGAAATTTGCCGAAAATTTTGAAAATTTTGCAATTTTCAAAATTTGAAATTTTATGCCCATAAATGTGAGAGATATGTCACACAAAATAGTTACTAAATAACATTTCCCACTTGTCTGCTTTACACCAGCGCAATTTTTTTTTTAAAAAAAAAAATTCCGTTAGGAAGTTAGAAGGGTTCAATTTCATCAGCAATTTCTCATTTTTCCAACAAAATTTACAAAAAAAAATGTTTTAGGTACCACAATACATTTGGAGTGATTTGAGAAACCTAGGCGACAGAAAATAGCCAAAAGTGACCCCATTCTAAAATCTGCACCCCTCACTCTGCTCAAAACCATCATCCAAGAAGTTTATTAACCCTTTAGGAGCTTCACAGCAACCATAGCAATGTAGAAGAAAAAATGAAAATTTTACTTTTTTAACACAAAAATGTTACTTTAGCCATAAAAATTAGTATTTTCACAAGGGTATCAGGAAAAATGCATCATAAAATGTATCGTGCATTTTCTCCTGAGTACGCAGATACCTCATATGTGGTGGAAATCAAATGTTTGGGCACACGGCAGGACTCGGAAGGCAAGGAGCGCCATTTGAATTTTTGAGTGCAAAATTAGCTGCACTCATTAGCGGACGCCATGTCGGGTTTGAAGACTCCCTGAGGTGCCTAAACAATGGAGCTCCCCCATAAGTGACCCCATTTTGGAAACTAGAGCTCTCAAATATTATTTCTAGATGTTTGAAGTGCACTTTGAACCCCTGGGGGCTTCACAGAAGTTTATAACGTTGAGCCGTGAAAAGAAAAACATTTTTTTTTACCACAAAACTGTTGCTTCAACCAGGTAGCTTTTTTTATCACAAGGGTATCAGGAAAAAATGCACCATAAAATGTATTGTGCATTTTCTCCTGAGTACGCAGATACCTCATATGTGGTGGAAATCAAATGTTTGGGCACACAGCAGGACTCGGAAGGCAAGTAGCGCCATTTCACAGCAAAATTGGTTGGAATTATTAGCGGACGCCATGTTGCGTTTGGAGACCCCCCTGAAGTGCCTAAACAATGGAGCTCCCCCACAATTGACTCCATTTTGGAAACTAGACCCCTCATGGAATTTATCTAGCTCTTTACTGAGCACTTTGAACCCCTGGAGGCTTCACAAACGTTCGTAATGTTCAGCCGTGAAAATATTTTATTTTTTTTTTACCACAAAATTGTTTTTTCAAACAAGTAACTTTTTTTTCACAAGGGTATCAGGAAAAAATGCACCATAAAATGTATTGTGCAATTTCTCCTGAGTACACAGGTACCTCATATGTGGTGGAAATCAATTGTTTGGGCGTACGGCGGGGCTCAGAAGAGGAGCGCCATTTCACAGTAAAATTGATTGGAATTATTAGCAGACGCCATGTTGCATTTGGAGACCCCCTGAGGTGCCTAAACAATGGAGCTCCCCCACATGTGATCCCATTTTGGAAACTAGAACCCCCCCCAATACAAAAAAAATAGTTTGGCGAAATAAAAATACAGACATCAGTAAAAAAAAAAAAAAAAAGAATAAAAAAAAAAAAAACTAAGACCAGTGCCAAACGTGAGAGCAATGCACGAGTCTCGCATTGCATCATCCACTGCAGTCTGGAAGCGAGCAACTGCGCTGGATAATGCGATGCGAGAGGGCGGGGCGGCAGATGAGAAAGGGCGCAGCGGATGGAAGATGGGAAAGGGCGCAGCGGGTGGAGGAGCGGCAGAGGATGGGAAAGGGCGCAGCGGATGGATGATGGGAAATGGCGCAGCGGATGAAGGAGCGGCAGAGGATGGGAAAGGGCGCAGTGGATGGAGGAGCGGCAGAAGATGGGAAAGGGCGCAGCGGATGGATGATGGGAAATGGCGCAGCGGATGAAGGAGCGGCAGAGGATGGGAAAGGGCGCAGCGGATGGAGGAGCGGCAGAGGATGGGAAAGGGCGCAGCGAATGGATGATGGGAAATGGCGCAGCGGATGAAGGAGCGGCAGAGGATGGGAAATGGCGCAGTGGATGGAGGAGCGGCAGAGGATGGGAAAGGGCGCAGCGGATGGATGATGGGAAATGGCGCAGCGGATGAAGGAGCGGCAGAGGATGGGAAATGGCGCAGTGGATGGAGGAGCGGCAGAGGATGGGAAAGGGCGCAGCGGATGGATGATGGGAAATGGCGCAGCGGATGGAGGAGCGGCGGAGGATGGGGGGGAGGGAGGTGAGATGGGGATACCTACCTTACAGGATGGATCTAGGCAGCAGGATCATAGCAGACAGAAGAGGCAGCAGATGAAGGAGGCAACAGATTGAGGAGGGTGGCTTGCAGCACATGTGGGGGGAGGGTGGCTTGCAGCACCCCACACAGGGCCGGCTCCAGTTTTTTGTGGGCCCCGGGCGGAAGAGTCCCAGTGGGCCCCATCCACACGCAGACACACATACGTACACATACATATACATATTTAACGACAAACTCACAAAAATACATATAGAACTGACACATCTATACAGTCATATACACTGACATACATAGATACACATCATACATGCATACAGACAAACACACACAGCTCTGCTGGATACATACATACAGACACAGCGCTGCTACATACATACACACATAGCTCTGCCACATACATACACACATAGCTCTGCTATATACATGCACACAGCTCTGCCACATACATACACACATAGCTCTGCTATATACATGCACACATAGCTCTGCTACATACATAGCTCTGCTACATACATAGCTCTGCTATATACATACACACATAGCTCTGCTACATACACACATAGCTCTGCCACATACATACACACATAGCTCTGCTACATACACACATAGCTCTGCTATATACATACACACCTAGCTCTGCTACATACACACATAGCTCTGCTATATACATACACACATAGCTCTGCTATATACATGCACACATAGCTCTGCTATATACATGCACACATAGCTCTGCTATATACATGCACACATAGCTCTGCTATATACATGCACACATAGCTCTGCTATATACATGCACACATAGCTCTGCTATATACATGCACACATAGCTCTGCTATATACATGCACACATAGCTCTGCTATATACATATGCAGTGGGTGAGCAGACCCCCTGCAAAAGGGAGCATAGTTAACCCGGAAATGTTATTAATAAAAATGTTTTATTTGTATGTGCATGTGTATTGTGTTAGGGTACCCCTAGTGGCCGGGTGGGACGGCTGTCACCACAGAGGGGAGGAGAGAGCAAGGGTGTGAGGAAGAGATTAGATCAAGGGAGCAGTCGTCTCGGGGACAGGAGCGGAGCAGCAGAGCCGGGGCAGAGTGTGGGAGCTGGAAATCAGGGAAGCCGGTGAGAAAAGGAGCGGGCGGAACCTCATAGTGTGAAGCAGTCCGGTGTGGGTCCGGGCTGTGGGTAGCCAGAAGTGGGAGCCGGGCGAAGTGGAGTAGCCAGGCACATCCCCATTGGAGGGGACGCAAGGACAGGCTTCCCCCAGCTAAGAGAGCGTATCATCACCTTTATTGCTTTGTTTGGGACTTTGTGAAGAATAAAAGAATGTTTGTTCATTGCATCGAACCCTGCCTGAAGAGTGTTTGTGCGCCGGATAACATCTGCATCACCACCACACTCTGCCCCACCAAGTCATCTCCTGTCCCCATAGTGACGGTGGAACCAGGGGTAAGCCGGATTGCAAGGGCCACGACTACAAGGCCAGAGGCACCCCTGGCACCCCGTTACATGTGGCGTAGTCGGCAGGATCCGAGTCCCCTGCCAGGGACCCAGGAGGCTGGAGATCGGGTCGTGCCTGAAGCACAGGATCCGGACCAGGATACAAGATTTCCAGTCCTGTGGTGGGAAGAGAACCCAGTACCCGTAGCGTTGGACCGGGTACAAGATGGCGGTAAGGAGGCCGTTATCTGTGAGGAAGAAAAGGCGCGGAAAATTGGCGCCGAAAGAAGAGCCTGGGGCTGGCCGGTGCCGAAGAGAAAGCATGGAGTACTCCGCCCAAAGAGGGGAGGCGCCAGCTCCAGGGCATGGAAGAAGAAGAAAAAGAAGTACCTCAGCGGAGGAGTCAAGATGATGCGTGGGGCTGGGGGTGGAATCTGTTTAAGAGCGGGAAACGAGGACCCGTCTCCACTCTACCCAGTCTCAGCATTGACACCGCCGCCGTTACCAGCAAGATTGTCAGGGGCAGCGACGCCTTCACCACCGAGAGGAGCTGCAGCAGCTGCGCCCGTGGAGCCACCCTACGCCCCTGCGTCCGTCCAGAGGAGGAGAGCTGCGCACACTGGTGGCCGTCCAGAGGAGGAGAACTGGGCACACTGGTGGCCGTCCAGAGGAGAGCTGTGCACACTGGTGCCCTCTGTGTGGGTGCTGCGCCTATTGTGGACGGTATTGCAGACTTTACGTGCTTCTGTGTGTTTTAAGTAAGAGCCGTGCCGGGAGGCTCGGGTTTTAAGAGGGGAGGTATGCAGTGGGTGAGCAGACCCCCTGCAAAAGGGAGCATAGTTAACCCGGAAATGTTATTAATAAAAATGTTTTATTTGTATGTGCATGTGTATTGTGTTAGGGTACCCCTAGTGGCCGGGTGGGACGGCTGTCACCACAGAGGGGAGGAGAGAGCAAGGGTGTGAGGAAGAGATTAGATCAAGGGAGCAGTCGTCTCGGGGACAGGAGCGGAGCAGCAGAGCCGGGGCAGAGTGTGGGAGCTGGAAATCAGGGAAGCCGGTGAGAAAAGGAGCGGGCGGAACCTCATAGTGTGAAGCAGTCCGGTGTGGGTCCGGGCTGTGGGTAGCCAGAAGTGGGAGCCGGGCGAAGTGGAGTAGCCAGGCACATCCCCATTGGAGGGGACGCAAGGACAGGCTTCCCCCAGCTAAGAGAGCGTATCATCACCTTTATTGCTTTGTTTGGGACTTTGTGAAGAATAAAAGAATGTTTGTTCATTGCATCGAACCCTGCCTGAAGAGTGTTTGTGCGCCGGATAACATCTGCATCACCACCACACTCTGCCCCACCAAGTCATCTCCTGTCCCCATAGTGACGGTGGAACCAGGGGTAAGCCTGATTGCAAGGGCCACGACTACAAGGCCAGAGGCACCCCTGGCACCCCGTTACACATACACACATAGCTCTGCTATATACATACACACATAGCTCTGCTATATACATGCACACATAGCTCTGCTATATACATGCACACATAGCTCTGCTATATACATGCACACATAGCTCTGCTATATACATACACACATAGCTCTGCTATATACATGCACACATAGCTCTGCTATATACATACACACATAGCTCTGCTATATACATGCACACATAGCTCTGCTATATACATGCACACATAGCTCTGCTATATACATACACACATAGCTCTGCTATATACATGCACACATAGCTCTGCTATATACATACACACATAGCTCTGCTATATACATACACACATAGCTCTGCTATATACATGCACACATAGCTCTGCTATATACATGCACACATAGCTCTGCTATATACATACACACATAGCTCTGCTATATACATACACACATAGCTCTGCTATATACATGCACACATAGCTCTGCTATATACATACACACATAGCTCTGCTATATACATGCACACATAGCTCTGCTATATACATACACACATAGCTCTGCTATATACATGCACACATAGCTCTGCTATATACATGCACACATAGCTCTGCTATATACATGCACACATAGCTCTGCTATATACATGCACACATAGCTCTGCTATATACATGCACACATAGCTCTGCTATATACATGCACACATAGCTCTGCTATATACATGCACACATAGCTCTGCTATATACATACACACCTAGCTCTGCTATATACATACACACCTAGCTCTGCTATATACATACACACATAGCTCTGCTATATACATACACACCTAGCTCTGCTATATACATACACACATAGCTCTGCTATATACATACACACCTAGCTCTGCTATATACATACACACCTAGCTCTGCTATATACATACACACCTAGCTCTGCTATATACATACACACCTAGCTCTGCTATATACATACACACCTAGCTCTGCTATGTACATACACACCTAGCTCTGCTATGTACATACACACATAGCTCTGCTATATACATGCACACATAGCTCTGCTATATACATGCACACATAGCTCTGCTATATACATGCACACATAGCTCTGCTATATACATGCACACATAGCTCTGCTATATACATACACACATAGCTCTGCTATATACATGCACACATAGCTCTGCTATATACATGCACACATAGCTCTGCTATATACATACACACATAGCTCTGCTATATACATGCACACATAGCTCTGCTATATACATACACACATAGCTCTGCTATATACATGCACACATAGCTCTGCTATATACATGCACACATAGCTCTGCTATATACATGCACACATAGCTCTGCTATATACATGCACACATAGCTCTGCTATATACATGCACACATAGCTCTGCTATATACATACACACATAGCTCTGCTATATACATACACACCTAGCTCTGCTATATACATACACACCTAGCTCTGCTATGTACATACACACATAGCTCTGCTATATACATGCACACAAAACTCTGCTATATACATACACACCTAGCTCTGCTATATACATACACACCTAGCTCTGCTATATACATACACACCTAGCTCTGCTATATACATACACACATAGCTCTGCTATATACATACACACCTAGCTCTGCTATATACATACACACATAGCTCTGCTATATACATACACACATAGCTCTGCTATATACATACACACCTAGCTCTGCTATATACATACACACCTAGCTCTGCTATATACATACACACCTAGCTCTGCTATATACATACACACATAGCTCTGCTATATACATACACACCTAGCTCTGCTATATACATGCACACATAGCTCTGCTATATACATACACACATAGCTCTGCTATATACATACACACATAGCTCTGCTATATACATACACACATAGCTCTGCTATATACATACACACCTAGCTCTGCTATATACATACACACATAGCTCTGCTATATACATACACACCTAGCTCTGCTATATACATACACACCTAGCTCTGCTATATACATACACACCTAGCTCTGCTATATACATACACACCTAGCTCTGCTATATACATACACACATAGCTCTGCTATATACATACACACCTAGCTCTGCTATATACATACACACATAGCTCTGCTATATACATACACACATAGCTCTGCTATATACATACACACATAGCTCTGCTATATACATACACACATAGCTCTGCTATATACATACACACCTAGCTCTGCTATATACATACACACCTAGCTCTGCTATATACATACACACATAGCTCTGCTATATACATACACACATAGCTCTGCTATATACATACACACATAGCTCTGCTATATACATACACACCTAGCTTTGCTATATACATACACACATAGCTCTGCTATATACATGCACACATAGCTCTGCTATATACATACACATAGCTCTGCTATATACATGCACACATAGCTCTGCTATATACATACACACATAGCTCTGCTATATACATACACACCTAGCTCTGCTATATACATACACACATAGCTCTGCTATATACATACACACCTAGCTCTGCTATGTACATACACACATAGCTCTGCTATATACATGCACACATAGCTCTGCTATATACATACACACATAGCTCTGCTATATACATACACACCTAGCTCTGCTATATACATGCACACATAGCTCTGCTATATACATACACACATAGCTCTGCTATATACATACACACATAGCTCTGCTATATACATACACACCTAGCTCTGCTATGTACATACACACCTAGCTCTGCTATGTACATACACACATAGCTCTGCTATATACATGCACACATAGCTCTGCTATATACATGCACACCTAGCTCTGCTATATACATACACACCTAGCTCTGCTATATACATACACACATAGCTCTGCTATATACATGCACACATAGCTCTGCTATATACATGCACACATAGCTCTGCTATATACATACACACATAGCTCTGCTATATACATGCACACATAGCTCTGCTATATACATGCACACATAGCTCTGCTATATACATACACACATAGCTCTGCTATATACATGCACACATAGCTCTGCTATATACATACACACATACCTCTGCTATATACATGCACACATAGCTCTGCTATATACATGCACACATAGCTCTGCTATATACATGCACACATAGCTCTGCTATATACATGCACACATAGCTCTGCTATATACATGCACACATAGCTCTGCTATATACATGCACACATAGCTCTGCTATATACATACACACATAGCTCTGCTATATACATACACACCTAGCTCTGCTATATACATACACACCTAGCTCTGCTATGTACATACACACATAGCTCTGCTATATACATGCACACAAAACTCTGCTATATACATACACACCTAGCTCTGCTATATACATACACACCTAGCTCTGCTATATACATACACACCTAGCTCTGCTATATACATACACACATAGCTCTGCTATATACATACACACCTAGCTCTGCTATATACATACACACATAGCTCTGCTATATACATACACACATAGCTCTGCTATATACATACACACATAGCTCTGCTATATACATACACACATAGCTCTGCTATATACATACACACCTAGCTCTGCTATATACATACACACCTAGCTCTGCTATATACATACACACATAGCTCTGCTATATACATACACACATAGCTCTGCTATATACATACACACATAGCTCTGCTATATACATACACACCTAGCTTTGCTATATACATACACACATAGCTCTGCTATATACATGCACACATAGCTCTGCTATATACATACACATAGCTCTGCTATATACATGCACACATAGCTCTGCTATGTACATACACACATAGCTCTGCTATATACATGCACACATAGCTCTGCTATATACATACACACATAGCTCTGCTATATACATACACACCTAGCTCTGCTATATACATGCACACATAGCTCTGCTATATACATACACACATAGCTCTGCTATATACATACACACATAGCTCTGCTATATACATACACACCTAGCTCTGCTATATACATACACACATAGCTCTGCTATATACATGCACACATAGCTCTGCTATATACATACACATCGCTCTGCTATATACATGCACACATAGCTCTGCTATATACATACACACATAGCTCTGCTATATACATACACACATAGCTCTGCTATATACATACACACCTAGCTCTGCTATATACATACACACATAGCTCTGCTATATACATGCACACATAGCTCTGCTATATACATGCACACATAGCTCTGCTATATACATACACATAGCTCTGCTATATACATGCACACATAGCTCTGCTATATACATACACACATAGCTCTGCTATATACATACACACATAGCTCTGCTATATACATACACACCTAGCTCTGCTATGTACATACACACATAGCTCTGCTATATACATGCACACATAGCTCTGCTATATACATACACACATAGCTCTGCTATATACATACACACCTAGCTCTGCTATATACATGCACACATAGCTCTGCTATATACATACACACATAGCTCTGCTATATACATACACACATAGCTCTGCTATATACATATACACCTAGCTCTGCTATATACATGCACACATAGCTCTGCTATATACATACACACATAGCTCTGCTATATACATACACACAAAGCTCTGCTATATACATGCACACATAGCTCTGCTATATACATACACATCGCTCTGCTATATACATGCACACATAGCTCTGCTATATACATACACACATAGCTCTGCTATATACATACACACATAGCTCTGCTATATACATACACACCTAGCTCTGCTATATACATACACACATAGCTCTGCTATATACATGCACACATAGCTCTGCTATATACATGCACACATAGCTCTGCTATATACATACACATAGCTCTGCTATATACATGCAACATGTGCTGCAAGCCACCCTCCCCCCACATGTGCTGCAAGCCACCCTCCCCCCACATGTGGGGGGAGGGTGGCTTGCAGCACATGGAGGGATAGGTGGTGAAGTGGCGATGGAGAAGGGGCCGCCGATCGGGAACAGTGGGGGCCGATTAGGGGGCAGCAGCGGCTGAAAAAGGTGGGTGCGACAGCGGCGGGGACAGTGGCGAGCGTGGCGGCGGGGACAGTGGCGAGCGTGGCGGCGGGGACAGCGGTGGATCGGGAGCGGCGGCGGGGAGAGTGGCGAGCGTGGCGTCGGGGACAGCGGTGGATCGGGAGCAGCGGCGGGGACAGTGGCGAGCGTGGCGGCGGGGACAGTGGCGAGCGTGGCGGCGGTGGATAGGGAGCAGCGGCGGGGACAGTGGCGAGCATGGCAGCAGGGACAGTGGCGAGCGTGGCGGCGCTGGATCGGGAGCAGCGGCGGGGACAGTGGCGAGCGTGGCGGCGGGGACAGTGGCGAGCGTGGTGGCGGGGACAGTGGCGAGCGTGGCGGCGGTGGATCGGGAGCAGCGGCGGGGACAGTGGCGAGCGTGGCAGCGGGGACAGTGGCGAGCATGGCGGCGGTGGATCGGGAGCAGCGGCGGGGACAGTGGCGAGCGTGGCGGCGGGGACAGTGGCGAGTGTGGTGGCGGGGACAGTGGCGAGCGTGGCGGCGGTGGATCGGGAGCAGCGGTGGGGACAGTGGCGAGCGTGGCGGCGGGGACAGTGGCGAGCGTGGCGGCGGGGACAGTGGCGAGCGTGGCGGCGGGGACAGCGGTGGATCGGGAGCGGCGGCGGGGACAGTGGCGAGCATGGCGGCGGGGACAGTGGCGAGCGTGGCGGCGGGGACAGTGGCGAGCGTGGCGGCGGTGGATCGGGAGCAGCGGTGGGGACAGTGGCGAGCGTGGCGGCGGGGACAGTGGCGAGCGTGGCGGCGGTGGATCGAGAGCAGCGGCGGGGACAGTGGCGAGCGTGGTGGCGGGGACAGTGGCGAGCGTGGCGGTGGGGACAGCGGTGGATCGAGAGCAGCGGCGGGGACAGCGGTGGATCTGGAGCAGCGGCGGGGACAGCGGTGGATCGGGAGCAGCGGCGGGGACAGTGGCAAGCGTGGCGGCGGGGACAGCGGTGGATCGAGAGCAGCGGCGGGGCTGGCAGGGCGATCGGGGACAGGGGCGGGGGCAGCAACTTACCGATGGGCACCCGCAGAGACTGCTCTCCTCGGCTTCCAGGGACGGTCACAGGCCCCAGATCCACATTGATTGGAGAAATCGGTCACAAGACCGGTTTCTCCAATCAGAGCTGGGGGCGGGTGAAGCACCGATCACCCAGCTCCAGCCAATGGCCAGTGCTACAGCAGCACTGATCAGGGCTGGATTTCAATGTTCCAGCCATTTTCAATGGCTGGAACATTACAGTGACTGTAATTGGCTGAGCGGCGTTTGTCAGCCAATCACAGCCTCTGTAGGTTCGGGGAGGAGGCACCACCCCTCCTGAGGTCAGGCAGAGGTCCCCTCCTTCCCGAATCTACCGTTTAATCAAAGAAATTGGACTCCCCGGGGCTCCGGGACCGCGATTTCGCCATGACGTACTGGGTACGTCATGGGTCGTTTAGCACCATGTCACCGTGACGTACCCAGTACGTCAAAGGTCGTTAAGGGGTTAAAAGCTACAGGAAGCGACTAGAGGCTGTTATTTTTGCAAAAGGAAGATCTACAAAATATTAATGTCACTTTTATGTTGAGGTGCCCATACTTTTGCACCGGTCAAATTTTGTGTAAATGCGGATTGCACATTTTCTGTTAGTACAATAAACCTCATTTCAATCCAGAAATATTACTCAGTCCATCAGTTATTAGATATATGAAACTGAAATAGCTGTTGCAAAAACCCAAATTGTTATAAAGAAAAAAGGTTAACATTAATAGGGGTGCCCAAACTTTTTCATATGACTGTACTGATAGGGACTTTAGACTGCGAGCCCCAATGGGTACGGTGTTGCCAATGTATGTAAAGCGCTGTGGAATTTATAGTGCTGTATAAGTTTATAAATATTATTACACTAGAAGGTGGCCCGATTCTACGCATCGGGTATTCTAGAATTTACGTATTGTGTAGTTCATGTATGATTTTTGTTATATATATATATATATATATATATATAGATGTTGTTGTGTGTAGTTACCAAGTGTTTGTGTAGGGCGCTGTACATGTTCTGGGTGTTGTCTGGGTGTGACGGGGGGTGAGAGCGGTGTTGTATGTGTGTTGCGTGTGTTGCGTTGTTTGTGGAGCGCTGTGTGTCTGTAGCGTTGTGTGTGTGTTGCGCGGTTTGTGTGTGTGTGGTGTGTTTTGGGGGGAGGTATGTTTTGTGCAATGTGTGTGTTGTGCGGTATGTGCGTATATTTGTGTGTGCCGCGGTGTTTGTGTGTTGGGTGTTGTGTGTGGAGCGTTGTCTGTGTGTGTGGGTGTCTGTGTAGGGCAGTTGTTTGTGGTTCCCAGTGTGTGTGTGTGGTGTGTTGTGCAGTGCGCGCGCGTGTGTGTGTGTGTGTGTGTTGGGGGAGGTGTGCACTTCCCATCGTGCTCCATCCCCCATGCAGCGCACTCCCCATCGTGCTCCATCCCCCATGCAGCGCACTCCCCATCGTGCTCCATCCCCTATGCTGCGCACCCCCCATCGTGCTCCATCTCCCATGTTGCGCACTCTCAAACGTGCTCCATCCGCCATGCTGCACACTCCGCACACTCCCAAACGTGCTCCATCCACCATGCTGCGCACTCCAGAACGTGCTCCATCCGCCATGCTGCGCACTCCCAAACGTGCTCCATCCGCCATACTCCGCACTCCCCGTCGTGCTCCATCCCCCATGCAGCGCACTCCCCATCGTGCTCCATCCCCTATGCTGCGCACCCCCCATCGTGCTCCATCTCCCATGCTGCGCACTCCCAAACGTGCTCCATCCGCCATGCTGCGCACTCCCAAACGTGCTCCATCCGCCATGCTGCGCACTCCCAAACGTGGTCCATCCGCCATGCTGCGCACTCCCAAACGTGCTCCATCCGCCATACTCCGCACTCCCCATCGTGCTGCATCCCCCATGCTGCGCACTCCCAAACGTTCTCCATCCGCCATGCTGCGCACTCCCAAACGTGCTCCATCCGCCATGCTGCGCACTCCCAAACGTGGTCCATCCGCCATGCTGCGCACTCCCAAACGTGCTCCATCCGCCATGCTGCGCACTCCCAAACGTGCTCCATACGCCATGCTGCGCACTCCCAAACGTGGTCCATCCGCCATGCTGCGCACTCCCAAACGTGCTCCATCCGCCATGCTGCGTACTCCCAAACGTGCTCCATCCGCCATGCTGCGCACTCCCAAACGTGCTCCATCCGTCATACTCCGCACTCCCCATCGTGCTCCATCCCCCATGCAGCGCACTCCCCATCGTGCTCCATCCACTATGCTGCGCACCCCCCATCGTGCTCCATCTCCCATGCTGCGCACTCCCAAACGTGCTCCATCCGCCATGCTGCGCACTCCCAAACGTGCTCCATCCGCCATGCTGCGCACTCCCAATCGTGCTCCATCCGCCATGCTGCGCACTCCCAAACGTGGTCCATCCGCCATGCTGCGCACTCCCAAACGTGCTCCATCCGCCATGCTGCGCACTCCCAAACGTGCTCCATCTCCCATGCTGCGCACTCCCAAACGTGCTCCATCCCCTATGCTGCGCACCCCCCACCGTGCTCCATCTCCCATGCTGCGCACTCCCAAACGTGCTCCATCCGCCATGCTGCGCACTCCCAAACGTGCTCCATCCACCATGCTGCGCACTCCCAAACGTGGTCCATCCGCCATGCTGCGCACTCCCAAACGTGCTCTATCCGCCATACTCCGCACTCCCCATCGTGCTGCATCCCCCATGATGCGCACTCCCAAACATGCTCCATCCGCCATGCTGCGCACTCCCAAACGTGCTCCATCCGCCATGCTGCGCACTCCCAAACGTGCTCCATCCGCCATGCTGCGCACTCCCAAACGTGCTCCATCCGCCATGCTGCGCACTCCCAAACGTGCTCCATCCGCCATGCTGCGCACTCCCAAACGTGGTCCATCCGCCATGCTGCGCACTCCCAAACGTGCTCCATCCGCCATGCTGCGTACTCCCAAACGTGCTCCATCCGCCATGCTGCGCACTACCAAACGTGCTCCATCCGCCATGCTGCGCACTCCCAAACGTGCTCCATCCCCCTTGCTGCGCACCCCCCATCGTGCTCCATCCCCCATGCTGCACCACCATCAGCCTCTCTACCCGCAGCATCAGCCTCTCTGCCCGCAGCATCAGCCTCTCTCCTCCCAGCATCAGCCTCTCTACCCGCAGCATCAGCCTCTCTCCTCCCAGCATCAGCCTCTCTGTCCCCAGCATCAGCCTCTCTGTCCCCAGCATCAGCCTCTCTCATCCCAGCATCAGCCTCTCTCCTCCCAGCATCAGCCTTTTCTGTCCCCAGCATCAGCCTCTCTCCTCCCAGCATCAGCCTCTCTCCTCCCAGCATCAGCCTCTCTCCTCCCAGCCTACCCCAGCCTCAGCCTCCCCCAGCATCAGCCTCTCTCCTCCCAGCATCAGCCTCTCTCCTCCCAGCATCAGCCTCTCTTCTCCCAGCATCAGCCTCTCTTCTCCCAGCATCAGCCTTTTCTGTCCCCAGCATCAGCCTCTCTCCTCCCAGCCTACCCCAGCCTCAGCCTCCCCCAGCATCAGCCTTCCCCAGCATCAGCCTCTCTCCTCCCAGCATCAGCCTCTCTCTTCCCAGCATCAGCCTCTCTCCTCCCAGCCTACCCCAGCCTCAGCCTCCCCCAGCATCAGCCTCTCTCCTCCCAGCATCAGCCTCTCCCCTCCCAGCATCAGTCTTTTCTGTCCCCAGCATCAGCCTCTCTCCTCCCAGCCTACCCCAGCCTTAGCCTCCCCCAGCATCAGCCTCCCCCAGCATAAGCCTCTCTCCTCCCAGCATCAGCCTCTCTGTTCCTAGCATCAGCCTCTCTCCTCCCAGCCTACCCCAGCCTCAGCCTCCCCCAGCATCAGCCTCTCTTCTCTCAGCCTCCCCATCCCAGCCTTCCCCAGGATCAGCCTCTCTCCTCCCAGCCTCCTCCAGCACGCCGTGCTCCTCTGCCGACACTCACAGATCCGATCGCATACACTCACACACACACACACACCCGATCGCATACACTCACACACCCGATCGCATACACTCACACACACCCGATCGCATACACTCACGCACACACACATTGACGATATTACACATACGCGCTCTCACTCACAACATCCGGAGATACCACATGCTTCTGGCCATGTGATCCTCCGGCAGGTCCTGGAAGCTCACAGCACAGTATCGCCGCCGAGAAGCAAGCGATATCCCAGGATGTTGTGAGTGTGTGGATGCGATGTGATGTGTGTGTGAGGTGTGTGTGAGAGTGAGTGTGATCTGATGTGTGTGTGTGTGCTGTTATGTGTGTGCGTGTGTGTATGTTCCGCCGCTGCAGGACCTTGATGCGCTGGTAACTATGCTACCATGGTTACCAGCGTATCTCGTCCCCCGCTCGCACGGGAGCCCACACCAGCATACGCCGGCCAGCCCCAGCAATGCGAGGGTATGTGTCGGCTGGGTTGGCGGCGTACGCTGATGTGGGCTCCCAGGGGTACAGTACTCACCTGGGAGTCGTGGTTCCGTGACCGTGTCGGTTCGGGGAATGCGTGGGGGGGGCGGGGACAGAGCTAGCGTGCATTGCGTGAGGGGGGCGGGGCGTGGCCGAGTTGCCAATGCCTGCAGGGTGCCGGGGCGAGAGGCCAATCTGTGGGGGGGGCGGAGCCTGGGCGAGCGGCCGGCCAATCCGTGTGGGGGCGCAGCCTGGGCGAGCGGCCAATCCGTGCGGGGGGCGGGGCCATGGCGAGCCCAGCGGCCAATCAGCTTTGTGTCACCGTAAGGACACAATTTTGGAGCAAGACAGACAGACAGACAGAATAAGGCAATTATATATATAGATTTTTGAAAGAGGCAGTGTCACGTTCTGACTATGTGACATCTGATCACATGGCATGAAAGATGCACATGGACCAAACAATGTCCAACGCACAATGAAATACACAGGGGACACCAGGACAACAGTAGGCCCTAACACTAGGGAGAGGGGAGTGGGGACACCTCCTGCAATCACGTGAGGCTGTACCCTAAGCTTCCTAACGTTCCTTTATGTGTTCTTTCACCCCATCGCTGATCATATTCCTAGGTCCTCACTTCTAAACTCGCTCTGACTAGTGAGATGGCCGGCAAGAGCAGTAGTCCCACCAGTGCACTAATAATACACAAGGAAAGGTAGACAGACAGGGGACTCAAGAAAAAGGACATACACCAACTTCACAGCTGCATCCAGACACCAGGGCTGAAGCCAGCACTGCTTCCATCAGAAGGACAACACCACCGGAAAGGGCTCCAGCAGCAGCAAGGCTTTGGTGGTTTTCAGAGCAACTTTTGTCCTCTGTGGCTAGTCTCAGAATGAAAATTCTATTACTGGCTTCATGTGATGGACTATTTAAAGGGAATGGGTATGGTCACAAACCGGCTGCATATGAGGAGAATTAGCAAGGAGCTGCTAGCAGAAAAACTGACATTAACCCTTGCTGCACCGAAGAAAAGGAAAATATACAATATTTAAAATCCAGAATCTCAAAAGGCAAAGTGAGACTCCGGCCTCAAACCTGTCATAAGTCTCCTAATGATGGAGACCATTGTGGCAGGTAGTGGGGATATTTGGAGGTGCAGTGTAGGGGGGATATTTTGCAGAGGGGCAGTCTGTGGGGAATATTTTGGAGAGGGGCACGTTGGGGGACAAATTTTGGAGAGGGGCAGTGGGGACGATATTTTGGAGAAAGGAAGTATGAGGGGATATTTTGGAGAGGGGCAGAGTGTGGAATATTTTGCAGACAGGAAGTGTTGGGGGACTTTTTGAAGAAGGGCAGTGTGTGTGGGATATATTTTGTGCAAGAAGCACAACAATTATTTATTCAGGGTCACAGCATGGGAAATATTTTTATTTATAGGGAAGTGTAATGATACCTTTATTTTTAAGGGCACCATGTTGGGAAGTGCTACTGAAAATGGAGAAGAGGGAAGTCTAGAGAGATGAGCTCTGGGCGTGAATTCTCATCATGGCGACTGAGCTATAAGGAAACAAATTATGGGAACGATATCAGTTAGAAAGGGTGTAATCTAAGGCGGGGTTTGCACACTACGACATTGCAGGCCGATGCTGCGATGCCGAGTGCGATAGTCCCCGCCCCCGTCGCAGCAGCGATATGTGGTGATAGCTGGCGTAGCGAAAGTTATCGCTACGCCAGCTTCACACACACACTCACCTGCCGTGCGACGTCCCTGTGGCCGGCGACCCGCCTCCTTGTTAAGGGGGCGGGTCGTGCGGCGTCACTGCGACGTCACACGGCAGGCGGCCAATCAGAGCGGAGGGGCGGAGATGAGCAGGATGTAAACATCCTGCCCACCTCCTTCCTTCCGCATATCCTACGGAAGCCGCAGTGAGGCCGGTAGGAGACGTTCCTCGCTCCTGCGACTTCACACACAGCGATGTGTGCTGCCGCAGGAGCGAGGAACAACATCGGACCGTCGCGTCAGCGTAATCATGGATTACGCCGACGCTGCACCGATGATACGATTACGACGCTTTTGCGCTCGTTAATCGTATCATCCAGCCTTTACACACTGCGATGTCGCATGCGATGCCGGAAGTGCGTCATTTTCAATTTGACCCCACCGACATCGCACCTGCGATGTCGCAGTGTGCAAAGTGCCCCTAAGTGGTACATAGATATACGGTAAATGTTTATTTGTGATCCTTCCTGTTTCTCATCAGCACTATGGATCCTGTATGGTCCACAGTCTGATGATGACTGTTAATAAGTCCCAGTATCTCCTTACCATTATTAGGGGCATACTGGGAGTTGTAAGTTCATGAGACCCATGTACAATTGTACATGGGTCTCATCTGACATTGCAATGATCGCTGTTCTAACCTTAGTGATTTATTCATGTTCTGATGACAGTTCTGGAGCTGCATTCTTGTACTAACGGTGGACCTGGCGCTGTATTCACGTACTGATGGTGGTTCTGATGTTGGATTCATGTGCTGATGGTGGTTCTGATCCTGTACACATGTTGCAATCCAAAACATGCTTCATAGCTATGTTAAAACTCAATAATCTTCAAAAACTTAGAGTTTTGTGATTATAATGAGGATTTGGCAAGATTCTGCTCAGTTTTCGCTCCAACATTTCAGTGTACGTTAAAGGGAACCTGTCACCACTTTTTTGGCGTATAAGCTGCGGCCACCACCACCAAGCTCTTATATACAGCATTCTAACATGCTGTATATAAGAGCCCAGGCCGCTGTGAGAACATAAAAAACACTTTATAATACTTACCTAACGGTCACGTGGTTGGCAATATAGGTGTCTCCTTTGTCCGGTGCCGGCGCCGCCTCTTTCGTCCATCTTCTGAAGCCGCGGTGCATGACGCATCCGACGTCATACACACTCGCCGGCATTCAGGTCCTGAGCAGAGCAGATCAAAGTATTGTAGTGCGCCTGCGCAGGACCGGCGAGTGTTTATGACGTAGACGCGTCATGCACACAGGCTTCAGAAAGAGGACGAAGATGGCCGAAAGAGGAGGCGCCGGCACTGGAGAACGGAGACGCCCATATGGCCAACCGCGCAACCATTAGGTAAGTATTATAAAGTGTTTTTTACGTTCTCACAGCGGCCTGGGCTCTTATATACAGCATGTTAGAATGCTGTATATAAGAGCCCGGTAGTGGTGGCCGCAGCTTATATGCCAAACAAGTGGTGACAGGTTACCTTTAACATGTTCTCATTTGTTTTTTTGGAACAGAATGCTTACAAATCCTCTTCAAATACTCAAAACATGGTTCTAGTGATGTATTTATATAAGTATCCCTTTAACTCTTTTGCGGCCCAAGGGATTGGTTCAGTATGGCAATATGGTATTTGTATCAACAAATTGTTGTACACCCCTGCCATACACGGACACCCAGCCAGGACTACATTTTTCATGTTCTGCGGTGTAAGAGAACTACACCGCACTTACAACTACCGCCCCATGCCACACTACACTTGGCGTAGTCAGCAGGATCTGGCCTTGACGAAGAAAGATGGTGATGCAGGGAAGATTCAAGTCGCATGGATGATGGCGATGGCTACGTGGTCCAAGATGGCGCCGAGCGGGAACTGTAAGGGCGCTAACATCTTGTCAGCCAGCAAGAGGTTGCACCTATCAGAGGGAATGTCACACCTCGAGATGTCAGTTCGTTGTGAGGAGAGTTTGCCCTATAGAGCAAAGTCACCCGTTGCAGAGTGACAGTGTACCGCCCCGTGCTCGGCTGTAGCCGAGCCGCTCAGATCCGGGCTCGTTGGTGGGTGACTCGAGCGCCTCCGGACCCGGGGTCACTTCGCTCTGAAAGGGTGCTGGCGCTACTTAGGGGGGTGGTAGGTAGGTGTACGGCCGGAGCCGTGTTTAAGTTCGTGACGCCACCCACGGGATGTGGTGAAGGTGTAGACCCCACCGCTGCAGTTACGGGGCACCCGGGGGAGATGGTTATGCAGCAAGATGTTAACCCCTCCGTGGGCAGGGATGATGGCCTCGGGACCCGTTGGGGAGAAGTAGCTGGGCGGTGCGCGGCCGGATGGCACTGTTGTACTCACTGTTATTGACACACACAAGTCTCTGGTAAACAAAGTTGATGGTGGTCGGTGCCCGCAGCCGGCTGCGTCTGGTCCCCCACCCGGTTCGGTGGTCTTTGCCTTTCTCCTGCACCGTGTAGTGTATGTGTAGACTGCCTGCACTTCAGCGATGGGAGTCCACTCCCCGGCTTTGTATATGTCGGAGGAGTCCGTTTACCTGCAGACGCTGGCCCGTGGGATCTCTCTGCCTGTGCGGTGGCTTTCTATCCCCCTCGGTGGGCTGTTGTCTTCAGTCGGGACTTGGGTGGGAAAGGACCTATAGTCCAGACCGCAATCAGTGAATTAACTCAGTCCAGTGGATTCTGGACCTTGTTTCAAGGTCTGAGTACCCCCTGTGTACTCCGGTTTCCGAGTTGGTTCCCCGGGTCGGTACCGGCGGGCCACTACCCTGTCCTGGTCCACCATGGTTCCACCGAGCAGTCTTCCCGGCTCCTGCAGGCTAAGGCCACCGTTTGCCTCCTAGCCAAAGGTGCCCAGGCTCCAACCCTGGCACCTGTCAGACTCCTTCACTCCTCACTCAACTACCACTGCACTGAACTCCACTCACTGAACTGACTGACTGTTTGTTTCCAGCCTCAGGCACTCTGAACTCCTCGGTGGGCATGGCCAACCACCTGGCTCCGCCCCCTGGTGTCCATCAAGCTCTGAGGGAGGTGACTAGGGTTTATGGTTTGGCTGGTGTTACCTTGTGTGGGACTGGTGTTGTGCGGGGCGCTATCTGTGACTACCTGGCTGGTCCAGGGCATCACAACAGCAAACCTGAAAGAAACGAATGGTAAGCCGTAAGAGACCCCACCCAATGCTAGGCAGAGCTGTAACCCAGGACCCTGAGAGGTGAGATGGACAGCTCTATTTGTTGGGCTACAGTGGAGCTGCACAGTGGCAGGTACTGAAGAATGTGGTCGAACTCGATCCTTTATCCCAGGAAGTGGAGGGGGGTGAAGCAAATATCACAGCCCGCAACCCTTTAGATGTCAAGGACTTCTTCAAATACGATGGACGAACATCATCATCATCACCATCACAGAGCAGACAGATTATGGCTGCTTCAACAAGGAGGAACTGAACCATCTTACCATCGTCTGTGTCTGCACAAGCAGGAAGAATTGCTTTTCTGCATTGCCTGTTCTGACTTCAGCTGAAGACATCGCTGAAGGTGGCACATACCATATTTTTCGTTTTATAAGATGCACCGGATTATAAGACACACCCCAAATTTAGAGATAAAAAAAAAATGTGGTCCGTCTTATACTCTGGTGTTGTCGTACCAGAGGGGGGCAGCAGTGGTAGTGAAGCGGGGTCACAGGAGACAGAGGTTGTGCTGGCAGCGGCGGGTCAGTAGGGACAGCTGCTTTGGTGGCTCAGTTGTAGCACTGGCGGTGACAGCACAGTGGTGGCAGCGGCGGTGACAGCTCAGTGGTGGCAGCGGCGGTGACAGCTCAGTGGTGGCAGCGGCGGTGACAGCTCAGTGGTGGCAGCGGCGGTGACAGCTCAGTGGTGGAAGCGGCGGTGACAACTCAGTGGTGGCAGCGGCGGTGACAGCTCAGTGGTGGCAGCGGCGGCTCAGTGGTGGAGCAAGCCGTTACGGTGTGTCCCAGTGTGTCCCCGGTCCCGATGCACAGATGGAGTTCTCATCCAAGGGCTTCATCTGCACACGCGCTGACTCTTGGAGCGGCGCGTGCGCAGATGGAGCTCTTGAATGAGAGCTCCATCTGCGAACACGCTGACACCCGGCGCCATCATTTGAAAGCGGACCGCGGACACACTGGGGCACCTGCCACACAAACACCGCAGGCCGCCCACCCGCCCAGAGAAGCAGCTGGTCGCCGGGACAGAGAGGCAGACGGCACGAGGCCACAGGCACCCGGCCGCACGCACGCACACACTCAGCCACAGGCACCCGGAAGCCCACACACACCCGAAAGCCCGCACGCACCCGGACGCCCGCACGCACCCTGACGCCCGCACAGACAGCCCCACCGGTAGGCTATATTCGGATTTTAGGACGCACCCCTCATTCTCCTCCCAAGTTTTTGGGAGGAAAAGTGCGTCTTATAATCCGAAAAATACGGTAGTCCTAACCTTGAGGTACAGTGGGTACAGAATATATTCAGACCTCTTTAAATTTTTCACTCTGTTTCATTGCAGCCATTTGGTAAATTCAAAAAAGTTAATTTTTTTCTCATTAATGCACACTCTGAATCCCTTTGCTCAGTATTGGGTAGAAGCACTCTTTTGAGATAGTACAGCCATGAGTCTTCTTGGGAGTTATGCAAAAAGTTTTTCACACCTGGATTTGGGGATACTCTGCCATGCTTCCTTGCAGATCCTCTCCAGTTCCGTCAGGTGGGATGGTGAACTTTGGTGGACAGCCATTTTCAGGTCTCTACAGAAATGCTCAGTTGGGTTTAGGTCAGGGCTCTGGATAGGCCAGTTAAGAATGGTCACAGAGTTGTTCTGAAACCACTCCTTTGTTATTTTAGCTGTGTGCTTAGGGTCATTGTCTTGTTGGAAGGTGAACCTTCAGCCAAGTCTGAAGTCAAGAGCACTATGGAAGAGGTTTTCTTCTAGGATATTTCTGTACTTGGCCGCATTCATCTTTCCTTCAATTGCAACCAGTCATCCTGTCCCTGCAGCTGAAAAACACCCCCATAGCATGATGCTGCCACCACGTTTAACTGTTGGGATTGTATTGGGCAGGTGATGAGCAGTGCCTGGTTTTCTCCACACATACCACTTAAAATTATCACCAAAAACTTCTATTTTCGTCTAATTAGACCAGAGAATCTTATTTCTCATAGTCTGGGAGTCCTTCATGTGTGTTTTTGCAAACTCTATGAGGGCTTTCATATGCCTTGCACTGAGGAGAGGCTTCCGTCGGGCCACTCTACCATAAAGGCCCTACTGGTGGAGGGCTGCAGTAATAGTTGACTTTGTGGAACTTTCTCCCATCTCTCTACTGCATCTCTGGAGCTCAGCCACAGTGATCTTGGGGTTCTTCTTTACCTCTCTCACCAAGGCTCTTCTCCCATGATTGCTCAGGTTGGCTGGACAGGCGAGTCTAGAAAGAATACTGGTGGTCCCAAACTTCTTCCATTTAAGGATTATGGAGGCCACTGAGCTCTTAGGAACCTTGAGTACTGCAGAAATTCTTTTGTAACCTTGGCCAGATCAAACAATTCTGTCTTTGAGCTCCTTGGACAATTCCTTTGACCGTATGATTCTCATTTGGTCTGACATGCACTGTGAGGTCTTATATAGACAGGTGTGTGCCTTTCTAAATCAAATCCTATCAGTTTAAACACAGCTGGACTCCAATGAAGGAGTAGAACCATCTCAAGGAGGATCACAAGGAAATGGAAAGCATGTGACTTTAAATATGAGTGCCCGAGCAAAGGGTCTGAATACTTATGACCACGTGATATTTCAGTTTTTCTTGTTTAATAAATTTGCAAAAATGTCTACATTTTTGTTTTTCTTCTGTCAAGATGGGGTGCAGAGTGTACATTAATGAGAACAATAATGAACTTTTTGAATTCACCAAATGGCTGCAATGAAACAAAGAGTGAAAAATTTAAAGGGGTATGAATACTTTCCGTACCCACTGTACATCTCCCCCAATGTGGGACTGTCCTGCTGTATCCATGATATTTGGGAGATGCGGGTAATAAGGTCCCTGGGCAGCTATGTTAACACTGGAGAATAAGAAGGAAGAAAGAGGATTTCAACATATGTGTAATTAACAACAGACACGGTAACCCAGAAGTATTCATTGCATTCAGGTACGTTTATTTACGATGTTTTAGCAGATGCTTGAACCTGTAACATAAAGCAGAGAAGTCAGTGTTAGAGATCAGTAAATTACTTGGTACAAAATACAGCAGCATTTAAGAGGTTAATAGCAATGATTGGCAGGTGATATAATATAGCTGGCATCTCCCCTGTTTACAGCTGGCTCTGCTTATCTATTGGGTTTCAATTAAAGGAATATTTATAAGGGCTGCAAAGTTAAAATGCTCCAAGAATAAAGCTGTCAGTGGGGTAACGTGAAGCTCATGGGCCCAATGCAGAAGTTCCAACGGGGCCCACAATAAAGCAAGAATTTAATAACATTGGTCTGTTTATAAAGTCAAGGGGACTTTTTGGTTTAGGTTGTTTTTTAGTTCATTGATCACGGGTTGTACTTGGACCCTGACACAGATTATTAAATCTGCCCCTAGAGAAAGGTTTTCCCACCACTTGGACTCGCATTGATCCGTGGATTGGGAAACTTTTATGCTTGTTACAAAATGATGCATCAAGTTGGACGCCCAACTGCGGCTCCTTTCATTCCTTGTGAGGCTGCCGGAAAAAGCGGAGCGGAACGCTTATCAACGTAATAGGGAATGAATGGAGCACAGGTCGAGCATCTGCAGTGCTGCTCCATTGTACCTATCACTGTGAGCCCCAGAGGACAGATACACGGGAACTAACAAATCATCACCTATTCTGTCGATAGGTGAAAACTTGCTTTAACCGGACAATCCATTTAACTATACACAAATTACAGTCTTCAGTTTTGATGTGCGCAAGTGCCAGGGAGTCACTACTACTTCACAGTCACTCCACAGCACCTGCGCACATCAAAGTTGAAGACTGTTCCCACGGAAGGGTGAAAATGTACAGGGGGAGAGATGACATGCAGAATGCAGAGGTGCGGGATTTTCGGCTGTGCTCCTGACATCACAGTCAGATACTTGAGAAAAAAGAGGACAAATTGGGGATAATGAAGACTGGAGGCAGCTTATCTTGTGGGCAGCAAATGCCCCATAGCCCGGAAGACAGAAGATATAAAAGAGGATTTTTCCAAACTGGCCCATCATCCAGGAGGTATACAGGTATGGCTAATTTCAGCTGTATGCCCATATTAATAACTAAAAAACACAAAAGGGTGACAGATTCCCTTTAAGCTTCTACTGATAACAATAGTTATCTCCAGGAACACATGCAATCATTATTGGTTTGCATCAAAATGGATTTAAAGACAAGGATATGGCTGCCTTTAAGATTGCCCCTAAATGAACCATTTATCGGACCATTAGGAACTTCAAAGAGAGAAGTTCATATGCTGTAAGAAAGGATTCAAGAAAGTCCAGCAAGTGCCAGAACCATTTCCTAATGAGGATTCAGCTATGGGGATCGATCAACAACAGTGCATAACTGGCTCAGGAACGGTATCAGGCAAATGTTAATGAATCTGCATGCCCAGGTAGGGCAGCAAAAAAACATTTCTCTACAAAAAAACCCATGAAAGACAGACTGCTATATTGCAAAAAGTATTGGGATTGGACTGCCGAGGACTGGGAACATTATTTTCTCTGATGAAGCCCCCTTCAGACTGTTTGGAACATCTATAAGAATGACAGTCCAGAGAACACAATGTGAGCACTACCGTGAGTTCTGCCATTCCAATAGTAAAGCATCTCTCACAAGACCATTCATGTTTGGGGCTACTGATCATCCAGGGCAGTGCGCTCCCCTACAATTTGCCTAATAACATTGCCATCAATAAAGAATTGGATATAGACATCCCGTAGAGCAACTTCCCCAATAATTCAGGAGTAATTTGGGGAACAATGCTTTTTCAGTATGATGGAGACCATGTCGGAAGGCAAAAGTTATAACCACGTGTATTGGTGAATAAAACATTGACATTTTGGGTTTTGAAATCTGTCAGGATTTGGCCTAGAACTGGATATTCAGAATTGCAGAAGTCTTGAAAAATTAGTGTCAACAATGTAAACATTGAGTCTGATAAAAAAAATGGATATATTTGTTAATAAAAGGTTTGTTCACATGTAGCATCTTTGCTGCATTTTTAAAAACACAGCATTTTACATTAGCAGCAAAATAGATGAGATTTCTATAATCTTAATAAAGCGGTGCTTTTTTTTATGTTTTTTGTGCTGTGTTGCATGTCAATTCTTTTAACGGTTTTACTGAATTTTTTTACTCATTCAATTGAAGGTATAACAGCTACATAAAAAAAAAGAAAAATGCATTAAAAATATGAGTAATGTAAGTGGCCGTATTCCGTTTTTCATGCGCAAAAAAAACTGCAAAAAAAACCCCCACTTTGTGAATGTACACGAATTGTACTTCATATACCATAGAAATATCTGCCTAAAAAAAGCTAGAAACACAGAATCAGCAAAGTTTGTGAAAAACAAAATTTGTTGTCGGTCTCCAAACTCCAAATTTTTTCCCACGACTCCGCATATCCATAGGAGGACTTGCTTTTTAGTGGGACGAGTTGTATTTTTGAATGAAAAAGATCCACAATTGTTCTTGTTTTTTCTTACTGCGTGTGTGACCTGCCAATATTATAGCGTTACCAACTTACATAGGTTATTTTTCGAGGCGAGCTGACATTTTTATTGATACCATTGTAGAGTTACATATGTCAATTTGTTCACTTATTGTTGACTTTTTGGATGGAGGTGTGTTGACCAGACAATGATAAATATGGCATATCAATTTTTTTTCTAAGACAGTTTATCAGAAATTTGAAATCTTGCAATTTTCACATTACTTCACAATTTTCACTGAACCTGTTCTTTCAGGAAGAGTTTTCAGCAGTTTAATTATCATCACAGACTGGATCGCAAGGACAGACATACCCAGTTGATAGCGCAGAATGCACCATTTACAATAGGTAATGTCACAGGTTCCCTTACTTGCCCCACCCTTCCCAATCACCTTGGTCATGCTCATTAGCTGCTTCCATACAAAAAATGGGGCCTGAGTCAGTCAATTGCTGCTAATGTAAATGTTGATTTCCTGAGAAAGGAGAAGTGTACAATAGCTCCAGTTGCCAGGATTAAAAATGTAAGATTTCTCACTTTAATTAATATAAATTGTGATGTGAAATATAAAAACCTAAATTCATAGAAAGATATATTTAAATAAAATTCTGAATTAAACATTAGGTCATTTTCTCATGACAAATTCCCTAGGAATGGGATTGTCTAGTTTAGAAAACTAATTTTTATGTATCCTATTAGGAAATTCTGAGTTTATTGTGGTGGGTTCAATGTTAGGATCCTTATCTATAAGACACAGTGATGAGCAGTTGTAAAGTGTGTCTTTTGCTCTGAAGGATGTCTATTGCAGAATATGAACACTCACTTCCAAATTGCTTCTCGAAATGCAACTAATTAATGGGTCTTAGCAAGGAGGGCAATTTGTGGTCAGCAAATTCATCAAGGAATACTTCTATCAAGTAGATTATTAAAAGTGGAGAAACCATTTTCTATTTTCTTACCTAGCATGGCGATGTACTATTAATCTTGGATGGTCTGACGTTCTTCATCCTGAGCTGTCTTGACCCACGAATACTTTCTCTGATTCAGCCCGCCCATAACAGATGAAGATTTGGAGGCAGCAGTTTCTTTACCAGTGACCTTTCTAGGTTCAGCAAAGGTAACTATAGACTTTGCCTGAGCAAGGTGCGTTCTAGATAGTGCATCACACATTTTCCACTGTTCTTTTTTTGGAACGTCAACAGGATTTCCATCTCTCTCATTTCTACCTGCAGTAACTGATGGTATCTTTACCTCAGCAAGATGAGTGATATATTCCACATCATTTAGAGTCTTCTCTTCCTCTGGAACATCTGTAAGAATGTAATTTTTGGCCTTTCTATGAGCAAATGAGGGTATAGACTTTGCCATAGCAAGATGAGTGATAGATGGTGCATCAATCATTTCCCTTTCCTCTGGATCTTCTACAAAGATGTTATGTTGTACCTTTCTATTTGCAGCAAAGGAGGGAATAGACTTTGTCACAGCAAGGTAAGTTATCGATGGCGAGTCACTCATCTGCTCATAACCCTCTTGAGCGGACTGTGAGAAACACATGGGATCTTCTTGTAAGCGGAAGCTCTGCATGCGATTTTCAGTGTTTGACTTGGTTCTACCACAGGGGATGGGCGATGTGGTAATCCCATCCTGCTCATTCCAGGAGTGCTTGGTTTTATGGTTATTAGAACCATCGCTGGCATATGGAGAACTGGTCACGAGCTTGTCTTCATCTGGAAGCTCATTTTCTGGAGATGTGGGCTGCATATTGCATGATGGCGGATCCCTCATATATGATAGGCATTCCCTGTCTTCTGGGCTTTGGCTCGGTGATATTTTTTTTCTATGCTGTGAATTCACTTTTGGGTGTGAATAATTGAAATCTGTATGTTCATGAAATGTCCACAGGATTTCTTGGTCCATCTCACCTGAATATGAAATAGGTGAAATTACTGATAACTTACTATTAAATCACCCCAATGACGTGTTCCAGCATACGGTAGTTATTCTACTAACAGTCCAGCTTACTTATTTAGACCCAACCTATTCTACATAAAAATATATCATTAATATTTGGTAACAAAGAAATTTACATTTAAAAATCAGAGATTGTTGTCTGGGGTCGTGTTCTTCTTCCCCGTATGATGTTGACCAATCATAAGTAGGCAGCAACATACAGAGGAAAAAGTACACACACCCTCAATAGCTTAAAGGGAACCTGTCACCAGAATTTTTGCAATTAAACTAAAAGAATCCCCTTCTGCAGCTCCTGGGCTGCATTCTAGAAAGGTTCATCTTGCTACTAGCCCCCTTTTCAGACCTAAATAAACACTTTATAAAACCTTACCTTTTGGTATGCTAATGATGTTTTCTGGCCACGGGGGTGGGCTGTTTTTTAACCGTTATTCCCCCTTCTGCCGCTGTTCGCCATCCCCCATTGTTTATTTACATACATGAGGCCGCCGCCCTCATGTAACACAGTTCTCTTGAGTTCTAGCGCATGCCCAGTGGCACTATCGCGGGACTCAGCATTGTGCAAATTGCGAGCGCTTGTGAGGTTTTTGCGCAGGCGAGAGATTATAGGCGGCGCTGTGAATGTCATCACCAGCGTCATCCAAGTACCCACCCATAATCTCGTGCCCGCGCTTTTCCCTCTGCCTGTAGCGTTATGCGCAAGCGCTGGCCATATCATCACGTTACCTATTACCGCGGGTACGAGATTATGGGCGTGTACTTGGATGACGCTGGTGATGACATTCATAGCGCCGCCCATAATCTCACGCCTGCACAATAACCTCACCAGTGCTCGTAATTTGCACAATGCTCAGTCCCGCGATAGTGCCACTGGGCATGCACGAGAACTCAGGAGAACTGCGTTATATGAGGGCGGTGGCCTCATGTATGTAAATGAATGATGGGGGACGGCGAACAGCGGCAGGAGGGGGAATAACGGACGAAAAACAGCACGCCTCCGTGGCCAGAAAACATCATTAGCATACCAAAAGGTAAGCTTTTAAGTGTTTATTTAGGTCTGAAAGGTGGCCCAGTAGCAAGAGGAACCTTTCTAGAATGCAGCCCAGGAGATGCAGAAGGGGATTCTTTTAGTTTAATTGCGAAAATTCTGGTGACAGGTTCCCTTTAAAGCACGTTTCTCCGTGTGAGACATGTAACAGCAAACAGTCTCCTCACTGGTCTTCACTGCAGAGATCTGTGTGATTACAAAGTGCCAGGAGTAGAGGGAAGATTACAAACACCTTTTAGCTTTCATGTCATGGCAGTTAGTGTGGGGGAAGAGGAGTGCAGCTGAGCTGACAGCAATGCAAAAAAAGAGAGCTGCAGCTACAGAGTTTTTTGTAATAAGACAAAGCTCAGCTATACTGTGCTGACCCTCCCCCCACACTGATTCGATTTCTTAAGGTCTGATGCACTATGCTTGTACTGTAAAACAATGTGAACTTTTCTCAAACAAATGCAATCTATATTTGGTCTTAAAGGGTTATTCTCATGTTAAAAATAGGAGAAAAATAGTTACTGAATGTAAATATTTATTCTGTATCTACTCTTTATAAATCTCCATTTATGTGGACTGAGCAGTGGGACTAAACGACCGCCGATTGGTAAGCCTTTACTTATCGGCAGTTGTTTAATAGCCTGTTTATACAAATAAGGCAGTAAATATGCACACTCAGCGATCTGTAACAGAACGCACAGTATGTATAAGCCGCCAAGGTTCTCAGCGCTCTGAGTCTTGTTTACACAATACGATGCACCGCTAAGAACAATACATTCCGCTGCACAAAAGATCTTTTCACAAGATGACCCGAGCGGTCCAGTAACAGTCTGCTTACACAGGGTCACTGCCGGAAATGATTCTGGTATTGAGCGATCCGTAATAGACCGCCCAGTGCACATAGGCTGCCATAATTCGTGGCACTGTGAGTTCTGTTTGCTGCACAAAACATCATTTCACCCAATGAATGAGACTTTTTCTCCAAATTACCATTCTGTCAGCAAAGAAAAAAAGCAAAACCTCAAAACTTCCTCTATGTAAAAGTAATTTCTTGTGCAAAAGTAGCATCAAACCTGCATAAATTTGGCATGATGTACCACAAAATGGCACCAATTAAAGCTACAACCTGTCATACAAAAAATAACACCTTCATACAGTTATGCTAATGGAAAATTGTGAAACGTAGGGCTTCGTTCTCACGATGAGTATTTGATAAGCTTTTGATATGTCAGATTTTCTGAAGCAGTTCTGCATCTATAGTGTAAATTATATTATGTGTGAGTTTTTTCATTGCATTTTTGTGTGGTTTTTTTTAGTCGTTTGTGAGACTGCGTTTTTTATGCATTATTTGTCTGTAATATTCTAAACAAAGCTGCTTTGTTTCTGATACTTTCTGGTATTTGGCTTTCACAAAATTTCATTTATGTGGACTGCATGCATTTGTGATGCATTTCCACGGAGGAAAAATGCACTAAAAATGCATATGGCATATGTAATTTTTACCTGTGCATTTTCCACAACTAATGCAATTCTATTGGGAAAATCCCACACATAAATCTCAGCGTAACCAGAAGAGTAATTGACATGTTGCGGATTTCAAACACGCACTGCAGGTCATTTTATGCTGGAA
Organism: Anomaloglossus baeobatrachus; assembly: GCF_048569485.1. Lineage (NCBI taxonomy): Eukaryota > Metazoa > Chordata > Amphibia > Anura > Aromobatidae > Anomaloglossus > Anomaloglossus baeobatrachus. The sequence continues at coordinate 162,668,667 of NC_134358.1, read as the reverse complement.
AAAAAAAAGTACAGTGGGTATGAAATTTCTATGAATCTACAGGTGCATATCAAGAAATTAGAATATTATATAACACCAACTAAAAAAATGATATGAAACTCAGAAATGTTGGTGCCTCTTGAAAAGTCTGTACAGTAAATGTCTTAATACTTGGTCATGGCTCCTTTTCCATGAATTACTGCATCAATGCGGCGTGGCATGGAGGCGATCAGCCTGTGGCACTGCTGAGGTGTTATGGAAGCCAAGGTTGCTTTGATTGCAGCCTTCAGGTCGTCTGCATTGTTGGGTCTGGTGTCTCTCATCTTCCTCTTGACAATACCCCATAGATTCTCTATGGGGTTTAGGTCAGGAGAGTTTGCTGGCCAATCAAGCACAGTGATACTGTAGTTATTAAACCAGGTATTGGTACTTTTGGCAGTGTGGGCAGGTGCCAAGTCCTGTTAGAAAATGAAATTTCCATATCCAAATAGCATGTCAGTAGAGGGAGGTATGAAGTGCTCTAAAATTTCCTGGTAGACGGCTGCACGGACATTGGTCTTGATAAAACACAGTGGACCTACACCAGCAGATGACATGGCTCTCTAAACCATCACTGATTGTGGAAACTTCACACTAGACCTCAAGCAGCTTGGATGGTGGTCTCTCCACTCTTCCTCCAGACTCTGTGACCTGGATTTCAAAATGAAATGCAAAATTTACGATGTCGGGCTTCTTCAAGCAATAATTGACTTATGCTGAAAATGTTTTAATAGAATCCAGTGAACCCTGTACTGTGATGATATTGAAATGCTATTCTGCTGTTTTAGAATTGTTTTTCATGCTTATTATAAAAAATAAAAAGAATATTGAAAGAACGAAAGAAATGCAACATTTACTTTCATCTGAAAACAACACCTTGGACTACTGAGCAACAGTCCAGTTCTTTTTCTCCTTGGCCCAGGTAAGATGCTTCTGGCGTTGTCTATTGGTCATGAGTGGCTTGACACAAGGAATGCGACAGTTGTAGCCCATGTCCTGGATACGTCTGTGTATGGCGGCACTTGAAGCACTGACTCCAGAAGCAGTCCACTCTTTATGAATCTCCCCCAAATTTTTGAATGGCCTTTTCTTAACAATCCTATCAAGGCTACGGTCATCCTGGTTGCTTGTTCACCTTTTCTACCACAGTTTTTCCTTCCATGCAACTTTCCATTAATATGCTTGGATACAGCACTCTGTGAAAAGCCAACTTCTTTAGCAATGACTTTTTGTGGCTTACCCTCCTTGTGGAGTGTGTCAATGACTGCCCTCTGGACATCTGTCAAGTCAGCAGTCTTCCCCATGATTGTGTAGCCTACTGAACCAGACTAAGGGACCATTATAAACGCTTAGGAATCCTTTACAGGTGTTTTCTGGTAATTATTCTAATTTTCTGAGATAATGACTTTTGGGTTTTCATTGGCTGTAAGCCATAATCATCAACAAATAAACACGTGAAATAGATCACTCTATGTCTCTATATAATATGTGTGTTTCACTTTTTGTAGTTAATTACTGACATAAATGAACTTTTTGATGATATTCTAATTTATTGAGATGCACTTGTATACATCCCATCCACTTTGCTGGAATGGAAAAAATAAGCAGAGTCAAAAATTCACCAAAATCTCATCATGGGAACATAACTTTATAGTTATGAGATAGACCGGATTAATCTTGCTCACTATCAGATAGTGGGTGCTCAGAGAAAAAAATGATAAACTTTTAAATATAACCCTGGCACACCAAAAAACTGGAAATATATTAGTGCTCAAATACATTTTTTATTCGGAATAAACTCCAATTTCAGATTTTGCCATGTGCAAATATTTCATGCAAAATTATAAATGTTTCGTGACATGACATCACCTGTACACTCGGGACCGCACTCCTGTGGCGTCTGACTCGTGCTTTCTTCCATGTTTACACAAGCTTACCCTTACCTGGATAATTTTGAACATATTTGTGCTCTTACTTCATGACTTAGTACCCTAGATCTAATTTGAGAAAGGCTCAAATAGCCGAAAATATTTATATTTTGCATGAAATATTTGCATATGGCAAAATCTGAAATTGGAGAATATTTATTTATTTATTTGAGCACTAATATATTTCCAGTTTTTTGGTGTGCCAGGGTTATATTTAAAAGTTTATAGTTATGAGAATATGGTGAACCAAAAGCAATTTTTTTTCAAAAAGTGTATTAATTACACAAAAATATTAAAAAATACATTTATCCATAGAAATGTGGTATTGCCATAATTGTACTGATCCACATAATAAAGTTTTGCTTGTGCAGTTTGGCAAATAAGTTTAAAACTCAAAAAAACAGTGGCAGAAATGGTATTTTGTCTAGGACTTATCTGTTAGAACGGATCCTGCATAGATCCGTTATATTTTTTTCTTATTTTCTACGTCTAAAATGAAAGGTAAATAGCAATATGTTAATGGATATGTTCTAATGTTAAAAAAAATGGATCAGTCAGAAATCATTTTGCCAAAGTATCTCTGCAGGAATCATTTTAGCAAATGATTAAAGGACTTGTGAACTCAGCCTTAAAAAGATTTTTTTTTTAATAAGTACCGGTGATACGTACCAGAAAATGATGCCACTGACAAGTATACCGTAACTTATTCCGAAAAAATAAGCTCTCATATGATTGTTGTTCAAAAAAATAGAAAAGTTATGACCGTCGCAATAAAAAAAACTGAGAAAAACTAAAAATTGTTTGTCATAAAGGAACAAATTGCTGTGACACTATGGAGTTAAGACATTACGGCATTTTTTTCGTTTTATAAGACACACCGGATTATAAAGACGCACCCCAAATTTGGAGAAAAACAAAATATGGGGTCTGTTTTATAATTCAGTGGTGTCTTACCAGGGAGAGGGAGGGGGGGTGGCAGCGGAACGGGGAGGGGGCACAGGAGGCAGGGACCGTTCTGGAGTACTGCGATGCTGTGAGTGGTACAGAGGGGGGCCCACATACTCACTGCTGGAACTGTCCTGTGCGGAGCTGCTCTGTGTGGGGCTGATCTGTTCTGCAATGTACGGGGCTGATCTGCTCTGCTCTGTACGAGGCTGATCTGCTCTGCTCTGTGCGGGGCTGATCTGCTCTACTCTGTGCGAGGCTGATCTGCTCTGTGCGGGGCTGAACTGCTCTGCTCTGTGCGGGGCTGAACTGCTCTGCTCTGTGCGGGGCTGAACTGCTCTGCTCTGTGCGGGGCTGATCTGCTCTGCTCTGTGCGGGGCTGATCTGTTCTGCAATGTACGGGGCTGATCTGCTCTGCTCTGTATGAAGCTGATCTGCTCTGCTCTGTACGAGGCTGATCTGCTCTGCTCTGTGCGGGGCTGATCTGCTCTACTCTGTGCGGGGCTGATCTGCTCTACTCTGTGCGGGGCTGATCTGCTCTACTCTGTGCGGGGCTGATCTGCTCTACTCTGTGCGGGGCTGATCTGCTCTACTCTGTGCGGGGCTGATCTGCTCTACTCTGTGCGGGGCTGATCTGCTCTACTCTGTGCGGGGCTGATCTGCTCTACTCTGTGCGGGGCTGATCTGCTCTACTCTGTGCGGGGCTGATCTGCTCTACTCTGTGCGGGGCTGATCTGCTCTGCTCTGTGCGGGGCTGATCTGCTCTGTTCTGTGTGGGGCTGATCTGCTCTGCTCTGTGCGGGGCTGATCTGCTCTGCTCTGTGCGGGGCTGATCTGCTCTGTTCTGTATGAAGCTGATCTGCTCTGCTCTGTACGAGGCTGATCTGCTCTGCTCTGTGCGGGGCTGATCTGCTCTACTCTGTGCGGGGCTGATCTGCTCTACTCTGTGCGGGGCTGATCTGCTCTACTCTGTGCGGGGCTGATCTGCTCTACTCTGTGCGGGGCTGATCTGCTCTACTCTGTGCGGGGCTGATCTGCTCTACTCTGTGCGGGGCTGATCTGCTCTACTCTGTGCGGGGCTGATCTGCTCTACTCTGTGCGGGGCTGATCTGCTCTACTCTGTGCGGGGCTGATCTGCTCTACTCTGTGCGGGGCTGATCTGCTCTGCTCTGTGCGGGGCTGATCTGCTCTGTTCTGTGCGGGGCTGATCTGCTCTGCTCTGTGCGGGGCTGATCTGCTCTGCTCTGTGCGGGGCTGATCTGCTCTGTTCTGTGCGGGGCTGATCTGCTCTGTTCTGTGCGGGGCTGATCTGCTCTGCTCTGTTCGGGGTTGATCTGCTCTGCTCTGTGCGGGGCTGATCTGCTCTGCTCTGTGCGGGGCTGATCTGCTCTGCTCTGTGCGGGGCTGATCTGCTCTGCTCTGTGCGGGGCTGATCTGCTCTGCTCTGTGCGGGGCTGATCTGCTCTGCTCTGTGCGGGGCTGATCTGCTCTGCTCTGTGCGGGGCTGATCTGCTCTGCTCTGTGCGGGGCTGATCTGCTCTGCTCTGTGCGGGGCTGATCTGCTCTGCTCTGTGCGGGGCTGATCTGCTCTGCTCTGTGCGGGGCTGATCTGCTCTGCTCTGTGCGGGGCTGATCTGCTTTGCTCTGTGCGGGGCTGAACTGCTCTGCTCTGTGCTGGTCTGCTCTGCTCTGTGCGGGGCTAATCTGCTCTGTACGAGGCTGATCTGCTCTGTTCTGTGCGGGGCTGATCTGCTCTACGCGGGGCTGATCTGCTCTGCTCTACGCGGGGCTGATCTGCTCTACTCTGTGCGGGGCTGATCTGCTCTACTCTGTGCGGGGCTGATCTGCTCTACTCTGTGCGAGGCTGATCTGCTCTGCTCTGTGCGGGGCTGATCTGCTCTGTTCTGTGCGGGGCTGATCTGCTCTGTTCTGTGCGGGGCTGATCTGCTCTGCTCTGTGCGGGGCTGATCTGCTCTGTTCTGTGCGGGGCTGATCTGCTCTGTTCTGTGCGGGGCTGATCTGCTCTGCTCTGTGCGGGGTTGATCTGCTCTGCTCTGTGCGGGGCTGATCTGCTCTGCTCTGTGCGGGGCTGATCTGCTCTGCTCTGTGCGGGGCTGATCTGCTCTGCTCTGTGCGGGGCTGATCTGCTCTGCTCTGTGCGGGGCTGATCTGCTCTGCTCTGTGCGGGGCTGATCTGCTCTGCTCTGTGCGGGGCTGATCTGCTCTGCTCTGTGCGGGGCTGATCTGCTCTGCTCTGTGCGGGGCTGATCTGCTCTGCTCTGTGCGAGGCTGATCTGCTCTGTGCGGGGCTGATCTGTTCTGCTCTGTGCGGGGCTGATCTGCTCTACTCTGTGCAGGGCTGCTCTGCTCTGCTCTGTGCGGGGCTGGTCTGCTCTGCTCTGTGTGGGGCTGGTCTGCTCTGCTCTGTGCGGGGCTGGTCTGCTCTGCTCTGTGTGGGGCTGGTCTGCTCTGCTCTGTGCGGGGCTGATCTGCTCTGCTCTGTGCGGGGCTGAACTGCTCTGCTCTGTGCTGGTCTGCTCTGCTCTGTGCGGGGCTAATCTGCTCTGTACGAGGCTGATCTGCTCTGTTCTGTGCGGGGCTGATCTGCTCTACGCGGGGCTGATCTGCTCTGCTCTACGCGGGGCTGATCTGCTCTACTCTGTGCGGGGCTGATCTGCTCTACTCTGTGCGGGGCTGATCTGCTCTACTCTGTGCGGGGCTGATCTGCTCTACTCTGTGCGGGGCTGATCTGCTCTACTCTGTGCGGGGCTGATCTGCTCTCCTCTGTGCGGGGCTGATCTGCTCTACTCTGTGCGGGGCTGATCTGCTCTACTCTGTGCGGGGCTGATCTGCTCTACTCTGTGCGGGGCTGATCTGCTCTACTCTGTGCGGGGCTGATCTGCTCTACTCTGTGCGGGGCTGATCTGCTCTACTCTGTGCGGGGCTGATCTGCTCTACTCTGTGCGGGGCTGATCTGCTCTACTCTGTGCGGGGCTGATCTGCTCTACTCTGTGCGGGGCTGATCTGCTCTACTCTGTGCGGGGCTGATCTGCTCTACTCTGTGCGGGGCTGATCTGCTCTACTCTGTGCGGGGCTGATCTGCTCTACTCTGTGCGGGGCTGATCTGCTCTACTCTGTGCGGGGCTGATCTGCTCTACTCTGTGCGGGGCTGATCTGCTCTGCTCTGTGCGGGGCTGATCTGCTCTGCTCTGTGCGGGGCTGATCTGCTCTGCTCTGTGCGGGGCTGATCTGCTCTGCTCTGTGTGGGGCTGAACTGCTCTGCTCTGTGCTGGTCTGCTCTGCTCTGTGCGGGGCTAATCTGCTCTGTACGAGGCTGATCTGCTCTGTACGAGGCTGATCTGCTCTGCTCTACGCGGGGCTGATCTGCTCTACGCGGGGCTGATCTGCTCTACTCTACGCGGGGCTGATCTGCTCTACTCTACGCGGGGCTGATCTGCTCTACTCTGTGCGGGGCTGATCTGCTCTACTCTGTGCGGGGCTGATCTGCTCTACTCTGTGCGGGGCTGATCTGCTCTACTCTGTGCGGGGCTGATCTGCTCTACTCTGTGCGGGGCTGATCTGCTCTACTCTGTGCGGGGCTGATCTGCTCTACTCTGTGCGGGGCTGATCTGCTCTACTCTGTGCGGGGCTGATCTGCTCTACTCTGTGCGGGGCTGATCTGCTCTACTCTGTGCGGGGCTGATCTGCTCTACTCTGTGCGGGGCTGATCTGCTCTACTCTGTGCGGGGCTGATCTGCTCTACTCTGTGCGGGGCTGATCTGCTCTACTCTGTGCGGGGCTGATCTGCTCTACTCTGTGCGGGGCTGATCTGCTCTGCTCTGTGCTGGGCTGATCTGCTCTGCGCGGGGCTGATCTGCCCTGCTCTGTACAAGACTGATCTTCTCTACTCTGTACGGGGCTGATCTGCTCTGCTCTGTACGAGGCTGATCTGCTCTGCTCTGTACGGGGCTGATCTGCTCTGTGCGGGGCTGATCTGTGTGGCAGACGGTGAGGTACCGGCCAATCTGAGGATGTAGGCGGTGAGTGCTTCAAATAATGGCAGCCGGAGTCGGTGCCTGTGCAAATGAGAGCTTGAGCCGAGAACTCCATCTGCACTATTTGAAGTACTCACCACCAATGTGACGCCCTGGGCAAGCCAGGGGTCACAGGTCATGACACCACCACACCCTACACCCCGGATAGGTACACCAAAGCTACACCAGAAATCCTTGTTGCCTTCCTCCAGGGGCTGATGTCCACACCAGGGGGTGGGCCAGGCGGTTGGCTCCGTCCACCGAGGAGTTCACAGCCCTGAAGGCGGGAAAACCAGGCAGTTAGAGTTTGGAGGAGGAAGGGAGAGGAGAGAGGAGTTAGAGTGAAGTGGTAGAGGAGCAAGAGAGAGGAGTTAAGGTGGAAGAGAAAGTGACAGTTGAAAGCCTGAAGTTGGTCTGGGTGTGTGCCCCGGACTGAGACAGCAAGGTTAGCAGACGGTGGTGACCGTCTGCAGGAGAGGCTGATCGGAGGTTGCCGAAAGGACCGTGGATGGGTGGTGGCCCGGCGGTACCGGAACGGTATACGAAGAGAAGCCAGCACCATTGGCAGGGGCCTTTCGGATCCCGGCAAGGCTAGGAGTCGCCGTGAATTTGCCAAATCTGTCAGTGAAGGGGACCTCTGGGTCTCCCAACAACTAAGTCCCGATTGAAGGCAACAGTCCAACCGTTGGAGAGAGACATCGCCACCGCCAAGGCACCAGTTTCTCAGGGCCAGCGCCTGCGGGCAAAAGAGGGGCTCCTCCGGCCCATATCCAAGTCGGGGAGCGGGTAACCGGTGGGAATCCATCGCTACAAACAGTTACACTAGGTGCAGGGACAGAGACTGTCACCGCCAACTACCGGGGAAAAGCAACAGCAGCCGTCCGTGGGAACCGTCTTTCCAGCCGTGTGTTTTACCGAGAACTGTGTCAACGTCTCAGGCTGAGTGAGTACCACCGTGCCGTGCGGCACAGCGCTGCCCCCGCGACCCTGCACCTCACCAGGCCCCGCACCTGGCCTGTCATCCCTCATCCTCCACCCCATCACTGGGCCCCGGGACAACCAACCCCTACCCACGGAGGGGAGAACTAACAACTGTGCTGCTCCCTGTCACCGCTCCCGGGATCCCCATACAGAGCAGCGGTGGTGTCCACACAATCACCACAACCGTGGGTGGCGTCACGGACAACAATAAATCCCCAAAACCAATCCCCTTTTCACTCACGGGCGAGGAGCGCCGCTCGAGTCTCCGGGATCCAGCCCATCGCTCGAGCCACCGAGCAGCAGAGGCCGCAGCAGCAGCCGGACCCGAGCAGTGGGAGAGCGAAGCGTCCCCTCCTCCGCCCGCGACAACTTGGCGTCACGAACAGGATCTTACCGCTCTGCCGTTGGGTAGAGGTGCGCCTTGTTACCGCCGGAGGTGTCCGGCCGAAAAATTTCGGAAGTCGCCATCTTTGGCGCGAAAAGTTCCCGCTCGAGCGTCTTCTCGAGTAGCGGAGGCCAAAACCCCGCTCCGATAGAGGAGGGGCCGGAAAGAGGCTAAGGGGGACGAAATGGCGACTGGTCGCATGTAGCCGCGGCTATAAAAGCGGGGACGCCAGGACTCTGCAGCCATCTTGTTCCTGGGAGAAGCCGCCAGCAACATGTGGATGCCGTCCCGCAGCACCGTAGCCCCCGTGCCTGGAACCGCGGCGTGGGTGGAAATCCGGACCGCGCAGCTCTACCAGAGGCTGCAGGTCAAAATGCAGCTCCTCATGGAGGAGTGGGAGACCGACATGGCGGATGTCATAGCGACCATGCGGAGACGCGAGGAGGAAGCTGAGGAAGGGAGAATGAGTGACCCACGCCCCGATGCCCTTGAAGGGCCGGTCATCGCGGCTGCGGGACCCGGTCTAAACCCTCTCGCCCTGCTACCTCCCTCGCCACCCGTCCCGGAAGCCATGACCCCGCCACTAGGCCCGCTGCCACCGCAACCGGGAGCGATACCCCGCATGTCCGCCCAGGCGGACCGACCTGCAGCCGGAGCCCGGAGCCGACCGGAGGTGCTGCCATGGAAAGCCCCGAAAGCCGAACCGGAGGCGTCCCCCGAGAAACCCCCCGAGCCGGAGCCGACAGTCCGCTCCGTGCCGAAGGCCCAGCAGCGGAAAGCCCCTGTACCCATCCCCCACACCTCGGCTGAGGTTGCGCCGGGTTGCCGCTGCAAGGCGGCGTCCAAGGCCAAGTCACCGCGGGACCTGCCGCCCAGATCAACAGTAGTGGGCAGCGTCCGAGAGGTCTCGCGGGGCCCGACCCGTGCGCCGGAGCTCGCAGCAGCGCCGTACTGGGACAGGGAGCCGGTACCGTTGGGGCTGGAAATCGAGGAGAGAGAAAGAAGGAAGGCGGAGATGGTGGCCCGTACGATACGGGAGAAGGAGAGCCTGAGACAAGCGACCTTCCGTGTCTGGGGCCCGCTGTATGAGGGGCAGGTGAGGCGGTTTGATGTCCGCCGGGGCTATGGATTCATTTACGAACTGGGCCTGGAGGCCGAAGTGTTTATAGCCCGGCGGGATGTGAATGCTCACCTGCCAGAAGAGCACCCAGGCCGCAACTTGATGCCAGGGGACCTTGTACAGTACACCCGGCACTGCGGGGAGAGGGGGTGGTTTGCGCTGGATGCCAAGTTAAGGGGCAGCCAGGAGGCCCGTGTGAGCGCCGCGCCCCCTCCCTCAGGTGATGTCGAGGACTCTGAGTAAGGGCAGCGGAGCACCGTTGCACCGTCCCTGTCGGTACCACCTGTGTATGTTTAAAAGTTTTGAAAGGTATGAGAAAATGAAAATGATTACCGAAGGTTAACCTGATTGTCTGCAACCGTGATTTGGAACCGGCCGTTGCCGGCATTGTTGTCCCCATGAGGACCATCCACAGTTTATGCATAGAAACTTCTATGAACAGGCCCGAGAACTTGCAGGGCAACTACAAACGTTAGTGGGTTGTAAAAAAATATGTTGTGTTGCAGCTAACTGTTACTGCCTCCGGAGAGGCAGGTTGGAGGGAGGGCCCGCAGTGGAGCAGGCTGGGGCCCAGCCACCACCGGAACCGGTGGCTACCCTCTGGAGGGGAAGGACAGATCCCGCTCGGGTGACTTGGTTCAGGGCTGGGGTCAAGGGGTGCTGCCTTTTCTTATGGGCAGCATCAGGGCCAGGTTACTTGGGTGGGAGAGAGCGGCAGCCGCAACCGTTACCGTAACGTTTAAGCAAAGTGCCTCCCGTTGTGGGATGATGTTCTTCTACTTGTATATTTTACCGTTTTCATCTTTTTCAGAAAAATAAAACCGGTGTTGGACGGGCAGCCCGCGGACGGTCTGCATTTTGCTAAGGGGGAATGTGACGCCCTGGGCAAGCCAGGGGTCACAGGTCATGACACCACCACACCCTACACCCCCGATAGGTACACCAAAGCTACACCAGAAATCCTTGTTGCCTTCCTCCAGGGGCTGATGTCCACACCAGGGGGTGGGCCAGGCAGTTGGCTCCGCCCACCGAGGAGTTCACAGCCCTGGAGGCAGGAAAACCAGGCAGTTTAAGTTTGGAGGAGGAAGGGAGAGGAGAGAGGAGTTAGAGTGAAGTGGTAGAGGAGCAAGAGAGAGGAGTTAAGGTGGAAGAGAAAGTGACAGTTGAAAGCCTGAAGTTGGTCCGGGTGTGTGCCCCGGACTGAGACAGCAAGGTTAGCAGACGGTGGTGACAGTCTGCAGGAGAGGCTGATCGGAGGTTGCCGAAAGGACCGTGGACGGGTGGTGGCCCGGCGGTACCGGAACAGTATACGAAGAGAAGCCAGCACCATTGGCAGGGGCCTTTCGGATCCCGGCAAGGCTAGGAGTCGCCGTGAATTTGCCAAATCTGTCAGTGAAGGGGACCTCCGGGTCTCCCAACAACTAAGTCCCGATTGAAGGCAACAGTCCAACCGTTGGAGAGAGACCCCGCCACCGCCAAGGCACCAGTTTCTCAGGGCCAGCGCCTGCGGGCAAAAGAGGGGCTCCTCCGGCCCATATCCAAGTCGGGGAGCGGGTAACCGGTGGGAATCCATCGCTACAAACAGTTACACTAGGTGCAGGGACAGAGACGGTCACCGCCAACTACCGGGGAAAAGCAACAGCAGCCGTCCGTGGGAACCGTCTTTCCAGCCATGTGTTTTACCGAGAACTGTGTCAACGTCTCAGGCTGAGTACCACCGTGCCGTGCGGCACAGCGCTGCCCCCGCGACCCTGCACCTCACCAGGCCCCGCACCTGGCCTGTCATCCCTCATCCTCCACCCCATCACTGGGCCCCGGGACAACCAACCCTTACCCACGGAGGGGAGAACTAACAACTGTGCTGCTCCCTGTCACCGCTCCCGGGATCCCCATACAGAGCAGCGGTGGTGTCCACACAATCACCACAACCGTGGGTGGCGTCACGGACAACAATAAATCCCCAAAACCAATCCCCTTTTCACTCACGGGCGAGGAGCGCCGCTCGAGTCCCCGGGATCCGGCCCATCGCTCGAGCCACCGAGCAGCAGAGGCCGCAACGGCAGCCGGACCCGAGCAGTGGGAGAGCGCAGCGTCCCCTCCTCCGCCCGCGACACCGACATCTTCCCGCCCACCGCACAGGTCAGCTCCGCCACACCGCACCCTGCCGCACAGAGCAGCCCCGCGCCGGACAGAGCAGCCCCGCTGCACAGAGCAGAGCTGAGCCACGGCCGCACAGGGCACAGCCACGCCGCCCTACAGACACAGCAGCGCCGCCAGCACACAGCAAGCATTGCTCCTGCCTTTTTGAAACCTCTTCACCACCCCCCCATAAGCTACATTCAAATTTAAGTGTGTGACGCCCTGGCAGGGCCAGGTAGTCACAGGTAGGCCCCTGCATTACACCTTTCCCTCACAAGGAAACACACAGCCAACCAGAAAACCTAGTCACCCCCCTCAGGGACAGACAGACACACCAGGGGGCGGAACCAGGCGGTTGGAAGACGTCCACCTAGGAGTCTAGACAGCCCGGGGCGGGAAAACAGAGAGTTCAAGTCAGTTCAGCTTACAGTTCAGTGTGGAGAGGAGTGTGGGCTGGAGCTAGGGGTAGCTCCAGCAGTCAAGTCCAAGTTGAACGGTGCCAGGGTAGGAGCCCTGGTACCACTGGCTAGGAGGCAGACGGTGGTCTCCGTTAGCAGGAGACGGGAAGACGGCTCGGCAGAACCGAGGTGGACCGGTACAGGGTTGTAGCCCGCCGGTACCTACACTGGGGACCCGAGCAAAAACCGTGCACAAAGGGGGGTACTCGGACCCTGAAGCCAGCGCCAGAACCTACTGGAACTGGTTAATTAACTGATTGAGGCCAGGACTAGAGGTCCTGTCCCACCCAAAGAACCTCATAGAAGACAACAGCCCACCGAATAGGGATAAGTGGTCACCGCCAAGGGCCAGAGATCCCACGGGCCAGCGTCTGCGGGCATGGCTCCTTAGGCCACATCCAGCCGGGAGCGGACTCCCGAATTTCATACCGGGGAAGTCCACTGAACACAAAACGTTGCAGGAACAGGATAGAGACCACCAGCCGGGTGGGGGATCCCGAACGCAACCGCGGCACCAGCCACTACCATCTTGGTTTACCAGAGACTTGTGTGTGTTCTTAATCGTCAGTAAGTACTCCTGCACCCCTGTGGTCACCATCCCCCTGCACCGAACCACTGGGTCCCGGGGCCACCATCCCTGCCCACGGAGGGGTTAACAACTTGCTGCACAACATCTCCCCCAGGTGCCCCATAACAGCAGCGGTGGTGTCCCACTTCTCCACTCACCGTGGGTGGTGTCACGAACTCGCTATGGCCTATCCCGTACATCTACGTTCCCCCATTTATTCGGCGTGTCCGCGAGACCCCCGGGTCCGGAGACCCTCGAGTCACCACCCATGAAGGCTCAGACCCGAGCAGCACCGGCTGCTGGCACGGGGGCGGCACAAGTGCATCTTATAATGCGGAAAATATGGTACTAATTATACAAAACGTTCCTCCCAATAAAAGATAACTTTTATTTATGACAATAAAGATAAAATATCACACTAGTTCCGGTAATACACAAATAATGCTGGCCTGAGTAGATTTTATTATCCACTATTATGCCGGCAAACTACAGACCTGGATAGGTCATGATACCGTGCAAAAGAAGTTGGGACCCTAGATAAAACACCAAAGATTTGGGCCCCCCGATCACGGCTGTCTTAGGCGGGCTTTGCACACTACGACATCGCAGGTGCGATGTCGGTGGGGTCAAATTGAAAGTGACGCACATCCGGCATCGCATGCGACATCGTAGTGTGTAAAGCCTAGATGATACAATTAACGAGCGCAAAATCGTCGTAATCGTATCATCGGTGCAGCGTCGGCGTAATCCATAATTACGCTGATGCGACGGTCCGATGTTGTTCCTCGCTCCTGCGGCAGCACACATCGCTGTGTGTGAAGCCGCAGAAGCGAGGAACATCTCCTACCGTCGTCACCACGGCTTCCGTAGGATATGCGGAAGGAAGGAGGTGGGCGGGATGTTTACATCCTGCTCATCTCCGCCCCTCCGCCGCTATTGGCCGCCTGCCGTGTGACGTCGCTATGACGCCGCACGACCCGCCCCCTTAGGAAGGTGGCGGGTCGCCGGCCAGAGCGACGGTCGCAGGGCAGGTGAGTGCATGTGAAGCTGGCGTAGCGATAATTTTCGCTACGCCAGCTATCACACGATATCGTACCTGCGACGGGGGCAGGGACTATCGCGTGTGACATCGCAGCATCGGCTTGCGATGTCGCAACGTGCAAAGCCACCCTTACTCTAGAGACCCAAGGGAGCTCTGTACTCAAAGAAATCAACCCTAATCCAGATGAACCCCAAAATCCAAACAGGAATCTGAGTCACTTATAAATAAAAGACGCCATACAACTACCAATTTGTTGAGATCTACACCTTTTCCCATCCTTGATACAAGTTCATCAGGAGGTATTAGAGGTAATCCAAAACAGATCCTTGGAGTCATGATGCCTGGATATTTATTTTTTAGTTATTTAGTTTTCTTTAAGTACAGGGCTCCCCAGGGTCTATAGGGTTAGACGACAGTATATCAGGTCCTGCTTTTCCCTATATCCTGACCTATCCAGTCCTGTAATTTGCCTGGTACAATAGTGGATAATAGAATTCACTCAGGCCAGCATTATTTGCATATTACAGGAAGTCGTGTGATCATTTATTGTGATAAATAAAAGTTATCTTTTATGGGGGGAAATGTTTTGTATTTTTTTTTTGGTTAAAAAAAACCTAGTGTGAAAGCAGCCTTAGTCTAGTTAAAGGGAACGAATCACCTGGATTTTCCTATATAACCTAAAGCCAGTGCTATGCTGGCACTATCAGGCTGATTCTATACATACCTGTAGTGGTCAGCTCGGATGTTTAGTTTTGAAACACAAGCAAGTAAAGTTTATAAAATCAGCAGCTTCTTGAGTGACAGCAGCTGAGGATCAGATAATATCTGGGGGGGTATTCATACTTCTCCCCTCCCCCTCTTAGAATTAGCATAAATTACCGTATTTTTCGGACCATAAGACGCACCCTGGTTTTAGAGAAGGAAAATAGGAAAATAAAATTTTAAGCAAAAAATGTGGTCATGACACACTGTTATGGGGCGAGGATCTGCTGCTGACACTATTATGGGGGTAATATCCTCAAATTCTCTACTAAGGTACCCCATCCTGGTAATGATCCTCCTGCCTTGTGTATGTATTTATGTCCCTCATCCTGGTATAGCCCCATCTTGCTATATACTGCCATGTGCTCCCATCCTGCTATATACGCCATCATCCTGCTCATATACGCCATCATCCTGCTCATATACCTCCATCATCCTGCTATATGCCATCATCCTGTTCATATACTCCTATCATCCTGGTATATGGCCCCATCATCCTGCTCATATACCCCCATCATCCTGCTATATGCCATCATCCTGTTCATATATTCCCATCATCCTGGTATATGGCCCCATCCTGCTCATATACCCCCATCATCCTGCTATATGCCATCATCCTGTTCATATACCCCCATAATCCTGCTCATATACCCCCATCATCCTGCGGCGCACACACAAAAATAAACGTTTACACTCACCTTTCCTCATTCCACGCAGCGTCGCTCCTCCTCCTGTCTGTACCGGCAGTGCTGTGTTGAGCCGGCCACGTTCCCTACAGCACTGCGATGTCCTCCTGTCTGCCAGCGCGGCTGTGAAGACACACGTGCACACAGCGATGACGTCATAGCTGTGAGCACCGCTAGTCTCCAGTCCACACAGCGCGGCAGGCAGACTGGAGGACATCGCGGTGCGCAGGGGAACGGTGAGTACATTGATTCACTTCACCCCGAACTGATGATGATGCACAGGGGGCAGTGAATACAGCCGAGCATGATCACTCCAGGCTGTAGTTGCCAGGGGTGATCACTGCCGGCTGTTAATTATGCGCGCGGCCCCGCCCATCACCCCGTCCACCTATCAGCCCCGGCTTCAGCGCTAAGAGATGGCCAGGAGGATGGGCGTGCATATGTAATGAGCGAGCCCACGTGGTCACGGCAGGCGCTGCTGCTTGCTCGTGCCCCCAATGACCCGCTCCACCGCAGCAGCCTCATTCCCCGCAGCCATGCCCTACCTTCAGACCATTAGACGCACCCCCCACTTTCCCCCAACATTTGGGGGGGAAAAAGTGCATCTTATGGTCCGAAAAATACAGTAAAAGAAAACAAAAATTGGTACCGTGTTAGCCAGTTGAAAAATGATTGATTGCTCTCAGTGAAAGAAATAAAATGATAATTTTGTAGTTGTGATACCTATTAATGGCTAACTAAAATAAAATAAATGATGTTACAGAGCAAGCTTTCAAGACTTCTCAGGTCTCTTCCTCAGGCATGGTATGACAAAATATCTGAAGAAACACAAATATATACACACACAGAGCAGGGGCATGGTATAAGAAAAGGACATTTAAATAAACAAACACTGAGCTTTATAGAGAGAATCCTTCATTAGCTTTGAATAGTGATGTGAAAGTTTGATTTTCCCAGGGCACCAGACCTCTGATCCTACATGGATATTGGGACACTAAAACTTTCATATCACTAATCAAAGCTAATGAAGGATTCTCTCTATTAGCTTAGTGTTTATTTAAATGTCCTTTTCTTATACCATCCCTCTGCTCTGTTTGTGTATATATTTGTGTGTCTTCAGATATTTTGTCATACCATGCCTGATGAAGGGACCTGAGAAGTCTCGAAAGTTTGCTATGTAACATCACTTCATTTTATTTTAGTTGGCCATTAAAAGGTATCACAAGATTATCATTTTGTTTCCCACTGAGAGCAATCAATTAGCATAAGTGTTATACCATCAATTCACTCATTCACTTGCAGGACCTGTGTGAGGTCATACCCATGTGACCAGAAGGGGTGGGGCCTCAGCCAACAAAGCTGATACCCATAAGCAACATTTTTCTGTTGGCTGAGGCCCCGTTATTTTTCAATTAAAGTAATCTCGGTAAATGTGTATGTAATGTAGTGTATATTAATACACTCACCAATTGCCATCTTCTCCAGTTTCCATTACTGCGCTGGTCTTCTCACTCATGTAACTTCTGTTTCGCTGGATCACACTGGGGTCTATGTGTGAACTGGAAGTCTCTTTTGCAATGTAAGACTATGGAACCTTGTTCTGTTGCTCAATAGAATTAGGCTATGTGCGCACGTAGCGTTCTGTCCCTGCAGAAATTTCTGCAGCGATTTGAACAGCACACGTGCGCTTCAAATCGCTGCAGAAAGTAAAAAAAAAGCCGATTCCATGCGCTCTGAGTACAGCCCCTCCCATAGACAGAGCGGGGACTGCAGGCAGAGCACACGGAATAAGTGACATGTCACTTCTTAGAACGCACGCTTCGGGCGGCAGCCGAAGCGCTGCGCTCTAATACGCCACGTGCGCACGTCTCCAGCATAATCTTCATAGATTATGCTGGGGACACAGGACGCAAGCAGTTACGCTGCGGTGCAGATCGCAGCGTAACTGCATGCAAATACGCAACGTGCGCATATAGCCTTACATTGTAAAAAAAACAGTTCCAGCCAACGTCAGTCTAGCCCTCTGGGACACCAGATGATGCTCCAGTGGGCCCCTTTCCTCGATGTACCATCGAGTCGGACATAGAGGGAGCCCGCTGGTAACAGTTACTCAATGTAAAATGGCCACCGCTCTATAGGCCAACAGCTTCCATTGGCACTAGGCGCTTGGCAGTGACATCATTTCCAGGCTACACCTTCCAGCAGGACAATTACCCTAACCATACTGCCAGAGCTACAATTAAATGGTTTAGATCAAAGTATATTCATATGTGTGAATGGTCCAGTCACAGTCCAGACCTAAATCCCATTGGGAATCTGTGACAAGGTGTGAAAATTGCTGTTCACTGAAATCTCCATCCAATCTCACTGATCCCTCCTTCACACATTTGTGTTTCTGGTACGTGTTCTGTCTGTTTCCACACATACTGGAGACATGGACACACATAGACCCATTAAATTATTGCTTCTGAGCCCGCTCATTATGCTCATGCATATTTACTGCACGGACAGCGAACCCGGAAGTAACACAGGTAGGGTAAAAGAATCGGGTTTGATGCTGCGCTAAAAACCACAATTCCAAGTGTTGTAATAAATTATTTTCTTTATTTTCAAAGGTCTGAAGCAGATATAAGGCAATAGGACAGGTACTCACCTGTTGTAGTTGTGACAGGCACAACTCCTTGCAAGGCAGAAGCAAATGAATACCAGCTTACCACATCATTGTATTTATTTGCTTCTGCCTTGCAAGGAGTTGTGCCTGTCACAACTACAACAGGTGAGCACCTGTCCTATTGCCTTATATCTGCTTTATCATCGGATAAGACCCTATGTGCGCTTTTTTTCCACAGTTTCTCTGAACCCGGAAGTAACAGCAGTGCCAGAGACAGGTAAGCATACAAGTTCATGCTGTCTGTGTGCTATCCGGCTGTCACACAAATAGCACATGTTCAGCACACAGAGAACACACACACTGAGACAAGGACAAACATACTGACCTGCCCCACGGACCGTCACACATGTGCGTTATATGCACGGACGTGTGAAAGAGACCTGAGCTAGAGCTATTTTGCATAGAAGAATGGGCAAAATTTCCAGCCTCTAGATGTTCGAAACTCGTAGAGACATACACCAAAAACACCTGCAGCTGTAATTGCAGCTGATCGGTGCATTGGCAAATGATGCCCCAGCCGGATGCTGATGCCAGGACACCAGTAAAGGTAAAAGTTGTGAGTGTAGAGGGGCAGTGCTGGTCAAGGAGGTAAGTACTGATTTTTTTATACCTCCCCAGGCCAAGTAGTTGACAACCCTTTTGAACATACATATATATATATATAAGATATACATGTGTATCAGACAATCATTGTAATGCTTAATAACACTGGACTGCTCTCCTAAGTTGTCTAACTCTGGGAAGAGTAGTGATTAATCTCGGCAGCATTCCATTAAAGCCTAGGACACACGGCGAGTAAAAATTGCATTCCACTCTGACCCATGTTACTCTATGGGGCTTTTCCCATCTGCGATATTTTCCTCAGCCCTAATCGGACTAAGAAAACAATCACAGCATGCTGCGGGTGTAATCTGATCTGTATTCACTTGCACCCATACAAGTCTATGGGTGCGAGTGAAACATCGCACTGCACTCGGATGACACCGGAGTGCAGTGTGATAATCGCATCAGCTCATAATGGAGGAGATGGGGAGATTAGTCCTTCTCTCTTCTCCGTAGTTGTGATCCGATCACAGGATCGGAACACAGTATAATGACATTCGGCTCACACTCGCAGCAGAGCAGGAGCCAAGGGTCATTAGCATATTGCATCCCATGTTCTCACATCGCATGCCATAGACTTGTTTGTCCCCATAGCTGCGGCCAGGTTGCAGCACAAGATAAAATCAATATCTGAACAGCTGGCCCTGGCTCCAGGTTTTTGTGTGCCCTGGGCGAAAGAGTCTCAGTGGACCACATCCACACATAGACATGCACAGATACATACAGGCATACATAGATATGCACAGATACATACACATACATGCATACGTACACATACATATTTAAAGAGATATTCACAAAAACACATATAAATAAGACATAAATCTAGACACAGTCATATACACTGACATACATAGATACACATCATACACGCACACACAGACACATTAGAGATATTTCTAATATTGGGAAGCCGGCAACAGCCTCATTCACATCCCTCACTTGTCTCCATCCAGCTCCTCCTGGACATGTGTCTGTGCCACGCTGATTGGTGTCCGTCACTAACAGACATGGCCGCACATAGAGCACACTGACACAGTTATATATACACATCACAAGAGAGGCTGGGAACATACAGTTAGGTCCAGAAATATTTGGACAGTGACACAAGTTTTGTTATTTTAGCTGTTTACAAAAACATGTTCAGAAATACAATTATATATATAATATGGGCTGAAAGTGCACACTCCCAGCTGCAATATGAGAGTTTTCACATC
The DNA here is from genome assembly GCF_048569485.1 of Anomaloglossus baeobatrachus. NCBI lineage: Eukaryota > Metazoa > Chordata > Amphibia > Anura > Aromobatidae > Anomaloglossus > Anomaloglossus baeobatrachus. The sequence continues at coordinate 162,649,110 of NC_134358.1, read as the reverse complement.
CAAATCGGAGAAAGGGTTTAGGAATCATAGCTCTGTAATGCATAGCCTCCTCTTTTTCAAGGGACCAAAAGTAATTGGACAAGGGACTCTAAGGGCTGCAATTAACTCTGAAGGCGTCTCCCTCGTTAACCTGTAATCAATGAAGTAGTTAAAAGGTCTGGGGTTGATTACAGGTGTGTGGTTTTGCATTTGGAAGCTGTTGCTGTGACCAGACAACATGCGGTCTAAGGAACTCTCAATTGAGGTGAAGCAGAACATCCTGAGGCTGAAAAAAAAGAAAAAATCCATCAGAGAGATAGCAGACATGCTTGGAGTAGCAAAATCAACAGTCGGGTACATTCTGAGAAAAAAGGAATTGACTGGTGAGCTTGGGAACTCAAAAAGGCCTGGGCGTCCACGGATGACAACAGTGGTGGATGATCGCCGCATACTTTCTTTGGTGAAGAAGAACCCGTTCACAACATCAACTGAAGTCCAGAACACTCTCAGTGAAGTAGGTGTATCTGTCTCTAAGTCAACAGTAAAGAGAAGACTACATGAAAGTAAATACAAAGGGTTCACATCTAGATGCAAACCATTCATCAATTCCAAAAATAGACAGGCCAGAGTTAAATTTGCTGAAAAACACCTCATGAAGCCAGCTCAGTTCTGGAAAAGTATTCTTTGGACAGATGAGACAAAGATCAACCTGTACCAGAATGATGGGAAGAAAAAAGTTTGGAGAAGAAAGGGAACGGCTCATGATCCAAGGCACACCACATCCTCTGTAAAACATGGTGGAGGCAACGTGATGGCATGGGCATGCATGGCTTTCAATGGCACTGGGTCACTTGTGTTTATTGATGACATAACAACAGACAAGAGTAGCCGGATGAATTCTGAAGTGTACCGGGATATACTTTCAGCCCAGATTCAGCCAAATGCCGCAAAGTTGATCGGACGGCGCTTCATAGTACAGATGGACAATGACCCCAAGCATACAGCCAAAGCTACCCAGGAGTTCATGAGTGCAAAAAAGTGGAACATTCTGCAATGGCCAAGTCAATCACCAGATCTTAACCCAATTGAGCATGCATTTCACTTGCTCAAATCTAGACTTAAGACGGAAAGACCCACAAACAAGCAAGACCTGAAGGCTGCGGCTGTAAAGGCCTGGCAAAGCATTAAGAAGGAGGAAACCCAGCGTTTGGTGATGTCCATGGGTTCCAGACTTAAGGCAGTGATTGCCTCCAAAGGATTCGCAACAAAATATTGAAAATAAAAATATTTTGTTTGGGTTTGGTTTATTTGTCCAATTACTTTTGACCTCCTAAAATGTGGAGTGTTTGTAAAGAAATGTGTACAATTCCTACAATTTCTATCAGATATTTTTGTTCAAACCTTCAAATTAAACGTTACAATCTGCACTTGAATTCTGTTGTAGAGGTTTCATTTCAAATCCAATGTGGTGGCATGCAGAGCCCAACTCGCGAAAATTGTGTCACTGTCCAAATATTTCTGGACCTAACTGTACACATTACTGGGGGGCATACATATTACTGAGAAAAGGGGTATTCAGCAATGGGGGCATACAGCTCCAGAGTGGGGCATACAGCTCTAGAGGGGGCAGTGGCTCTGGGGTGGGGAAGACAAACAGTTCTGAGGTGGGCGTGACATGCGGCTCTGGGGGTATACAGCTCTGGGGTGAGGGGGTGACACACAACTCTCGGGGGTATACAGCACTGCGGTGGGGGGAGATAAAGCTCTGAGGGGGTATACAGCACCGGGGTGGAGGGGACATACAACTCTGGGGTATAGTAGTATGCAGCCCCCATATTCCTCCATATAGTGTTATGAAGCCCCTATAGTCCTCTATATAGTATTATGTAGCCCCCATGTAGTATTATGCAGCAACATATTGCACTATGCAGGCCCCATATTGCATTATGCAGCCTCCATATTGCACTATGCAGCCCCCATATGGCACTATACAGCCCCCATACGGCACTATGCAACCCCCATATGGCACTATGCAACCCCCATATAGCAATATGCAACCCCCATATAACATTATGCATCCCTCCTATAGCACCCTCGTGTAGTATACAGTACATATATAGCACAGTGCAGACCCAGATAGCATTAGGCATCCTCATGGAGTATATAGCCCCCATAGTTGTCAGGCCACAGTGATTAATACATACTCACTTTTCCTCATTCCCCCGCTGCTCCAGTCTCCTCAGCTCATCCACTGCTGTCGCTCTGACCTCACAGCAGGCGCGCAGTGTTGACGTTACCGCGCTCTGCTGCTGAGCTTAGAAAAGAGGCAGTTCATCGGCCAAAGCGACGTCGTTAGGCAGGTAAGTATGTGTGACGGGTACTAGTGATATTGTGCGCCACGGGCAGCGATTTGCCCGTGACGCACAAACGACGGGGGCGGGTGCTTTCACGAGCAACATCGCTAGTGATGTCGCTGCGTGTAAAGCAGCCTTTACACCCCCATAAGTGACCCTATTTTATGAACTTTAACAACTTCATCTAGTGGTGCAGTGAGCAAATTGACACCACAGCTGTGCCACAAAATTTTATAATATTGGGCATTAAAGAAAAAAATAATGACATTTTTACCACTTAAATGTTGTTTTAGCCTCAAGTTTTTACTTTTCAAAAGGGCTAATAGGAGATAGTGGAGCACATAATTTGCTACACAATTTCTCCTGAGAACGCTAACAACCCATATGTGACCGGAAAGTACTTTTCAGCCACAGTAGAAAGCTCAGGAAGAAAGGTGTGCTATACTGGAGTGCAGATTTTACTGGAATGGTTTGCGGGTGCCATGTCACATTGAGAGAACCCCTGTGCCAGGACAGCAAAACCTCTATGAGTGACCCCATTTTACAAACTGCACCACTAAGTGAATACATATAGTGATGCTATGTGCATGTTGACACCACAGGTGTGTCACAGAATTGTATACCGTTGGGTGGTGAAGAAAAAATAATTCCATGTTAATAACTAACATACTGTTTTGGCCCCAGATTTTTTATTTTCACAAGAGAAAATAGATAAAAAGGGCCTCTAATCTGTTATAGTTTCTTCTAAATGTGGCAATACACCAGAAGTAAGTAGCTGTGCAGTACTGCTTGGCCTCACAGGGGAAGAAGGGTTATCTCACTTTTGTGGCGCAGAATACAATAGATTGCAGACAGGGGCACTTTGCACACTGCGACATCGCAGGTGCGATGTCGGTGGGGTCAAATTGAAAATGACGCACTTCCGGCATCGCATGCGACATCGCAGTGTGTAAAGGCTGGATGATACGATTAACGAGCGCAAAAGCGTCGTAATCGTATCATCGGTGCAGCGTCGGCGTAATCCATGATTACGCTGACGCGACGGTCCGATGTTGTTCCTCGCTCCTGCGGCTGCACACATCGCTGTGTGTGAAGTCGCAGGAGCGAGGAACGTCTCCTACCGGCCTCACTGCGGCTTCCGTAGGATATGCGGAAGGAAGGAGGTGGGCAGGATGTTGACATCCTGCTCATCTCCGCCCCTCCGCTCTGATTGGCCGCCTGCCGTGTGACGTCGCAGTGACGCCGCACGACCCGCCCCCTTAACAAGGAGGCGGGTCGCCGGCCACAGGGACGTCGCACGGCAGGTGAGTGTGTGTGTAAAGCTGGCGTAGCGATAACTTTCGCTACGCCAGCTATCACCACATATCGCTGCTGCGACGGGGGCGGGCACTATCGCACTCGGCATCGCAGCATCGGGCTGCGATGTCGTAGTGTGCAAAGCCCGCCTAAGTTTGCAGAGCCCCTATGTTCCAGAACAGCAGAAACCTCCCTCAAGTGACTCCTTATTGCAATTTACACACCACAGGGAATTCATCTACTTGTGTAGTGACAATTTTGACTGGGGTCAATGGGTGATTTCCAGAAATGAGTACGCAGTGGACATAGCAGAGTGAAAATGCAAATATATCATTCTAATGCCTAATACATTGTAGTGCCCATACATTGTGCCCAGCTTGTGTTTATGCAGTCACCTAACAGTAAATTAAGCGGGCTTCCTCACTACAGCAATGCCAAATATGTGGACACTAACTGCGGTTTAGGCATTTGGAAGCACCAATGTCACTGGATTTCTTTTGGAGGGAGCCATAGCGCATTTCCGGGGCTTTTGTGCTACCAGTAATGTGGAAACCCCTATATTTCTGTTAAAGATGACGAACCTGAGTGAGCACTTGCTTTTTGTGAGTTGCAGCTTTTATTGGTAGCATTTTGGGGTACATAACATTAGTTCACATTCATCCTGTGGTCTACATTGAGCACCTACATCAGGGTTTCCATCTAAATCTCCAAATACATAATTGAGATAAAACCCCTGATGGATCCACTCACTAATGAGGCAGGCAGAGTTACTCTGGACCCCATCTGGTCTCTTTTCAGTGGTGTCTGTCTTTTCACAAGTGCACAAAACTGTGGCTGGCTGAGTTTTCTTGCAAACTTAAAAAGATGAACACCGCCGGATCAGAGTCCACAATCACTCCCTCAGCCTCATGATAGGGAATGTTCAATTGAGCATTTTTATGTGAATAATGTATTTCAGAGATCTAAATGTAAACCTCAGTGTAAGCACTCAGCGTAGAGGGCAGGATAAATGTGAGTTGAGCCTTACTGGGCTGTGGGATGTTTGTGAGGCAGAATGAACAAATAAACAGGAATTCAAGAATTGCTTTATTTTTTCTTTTACGCCATTTACCTTGTGGTATAGGTGATAAAAAGACTTTATTCTTCAGGTCAGTATGATTACAGCGAATTCTGCGATTGCTATTGATCGCTGCATTCAGAGGGTTAAACAGTCAGGGGCAGTGATAGCAATGTCCTTGGCTGTGACAGCCGGAGCGCCGCTATCACTTAAGCCAAACTCCCAGCATGTGGGAACATCTTATGTTCCTGCATAATGACATACAGTTACATCATATATTGGGAAAGGGTTAAAGGCAATTTGTCACCAAATTTTGCTGCTCCATTTTCGAGCAGCATGATGTAGAGCAGAAACCCGAATTCCAGTGATATGATATATCACTTATTGGTCTGCTTGCTGCAGTGTTGATAAGATCTAGTAGTTGTCTGATAGTTGAGCTCTGTATGGCACTGATTGGCAGCTTTCTCTGTACACTGTGCATAAGCAGAAAATTACCAATCAGTGGTGGGGGCGGGGTGAAGTCAAGCTAAGGAATATGGACGAGTACATAGTAGCATGTTTGCTAAACCTCAAGTGATAAAATCTGTTTTATCAGGAGATTATCAAACCTACAGCAAGCAGATCAGTAAAGGACACAACTGGAATCACGGTTTCTGTCTCTATATTATGCTGCTCTCAGATTAGCTGACAAAAACCTGGTGACAGATTCCCTTAAAGAGTGATCTGGGTTTTTTTTTCTCTTTCTCTTTGTTAGCAATCATGTGACCTTGTGAATGGGATTGATAGTAAAGTGTCAGTCTTTGCTGATGACACCGAACTATGTAGGATATCCACATTTTAAAAAGGACATTCAGAAGTTAGAGTCAGTTCAAAGGCGGGCAACTAGACTACTACAAGGAATGGAAGGCCTCCCATATGATGAGAGGGTGAAAAAGTTAGATATGTTTAGCTTAGAAAAAAGACGTCTCAGAGGAGATCTCATTTTTATGTATAAATACATGTGTGGTCAATATAAAGGACTGGCACATGACTTATTCCTTCCAAAGACAGTACTAAGGACCAGGGGGCACTCACTGCGAGTGGAAGAAAAGCGATTCCAACAGCTAAATAGGAAAGGGTTCTTTACAGTTAGAGCAATCAGACTGTGGAATGCCCTACCACAAGAGGTAGTAATGGCAGATACTACAACAGCTTTTAAAAAAGGGCTGGATGATTTCCTCAGTACTCACAACATTGTCTGTTATAAATGACTTAGTGACAAAATGTAGAATTGGTGGAGGAAGGTTGGACTAGATGGACCTAGGTCTTTTTTCAACCTATGTAACTATGTGTATGTGTAATGACAGCATACAGGCTGGTTGCTGTCTTCAGCTGTTTTGAGTAGTGCCGACGTGATCGCATTTGTACACTGACGGTATCTTCTATGTGGAGCAGCAGTTACTTTCTCAATTTAAAGGGAACCTGTCATCAGACATTTGGCTTTCAACCTAAATGTTTCCCCCTCTGCAGCTCATGGGCTGCATTCTAGAAAGGTTTCTATACTTTTTGTGCCCCCTTTTAAACCAAAATAAATACTTTATAAAACTGTACCTTTCGGTTTGAAAATCTTGTAAATTATCCATGGGGGCGGGCCGTGTGGCGTCCGTTGCTGTATCTTACGCCGTCCCCCCACGCTTCAAATCATCCCTCAGGACGCCGCCCACTGCGCCCGAGGTCCCGTGCACGCCAGGACACCTGGTAATGTGGTCGCAGGCACGAGAGTATGGGCGGCGCTGTGATTGCATCGCAAGTGCCCGCCCATACTCTCGTGGGCGCGCTCTCCCCTCTGTACATCGCTCAGATCCTCCGCTTCTCCTGTGCTGTGCTGCTCCGCTCCTCCCATCTATTTCCTGCTGCAGGGTACGATGGGAAGGAGGTGACGTCGGGCCGGCGCAGAACGCTGGAGGCAGTGGGGAAAGGGCGGGCACGAGAGTATGGGCGGGCACTTGCGATGCAATCACAGCGCCGCCCATAACCTCATGCCTGCGACCACGTCACTAGGTGTCCCGGCGTGCATGGGACCTCGGGCGCTGTGGGCGGTGTCCTGAGGGATGATTTGGAGCATGGGGGACGGCGTAAGATACAGCAACGGACACCACACAACCCGCCCCCATGGATAATTTACAAGATTTTCAAACCGAAAGGTACAGCTTTATAAAGTATTTATTTTGGTTTAAAAGGGGGCACAAAAAGTATAGAAACTTTACCAGAATGCAGCCCACGAGCTGCAGAGGGGGAAACATTTAGGTTGAAAGCCAAATTTCTGATAACAGGTTCCCTTTAAGTCTATGAGACTTAAGCGGGCTTTACACGCTGCGATATCGTTAATGAATTATCGTCGGGGTCACGGTGTTTGTGACGTACATTCAGCTTCATTAACGATATCGCAGTGTGTGACAAGTACGAGCAACCTTAAAAGATCGCAAAAGCGGTCAAAATCGTTTGCCGCGGAGAGGTCGTCCTGAAACTAAAAATCGTTCTCTGCTTATTAGCGATGTTGTTCCTCGTTCCTGCGGCACCACACATCGCTATGTGTGACACCGCAGGAGCGACGAACATCTCCTTACCTGCGTCCACCGGCAATGCAAAAGGAAGGAGGTGGGCGGGATGTTACGTCCTGCTCACCTCTGCTTCTATTGGACGCCTGCCGTGTGACGTCGCTATGACGCCGCACAAACCGCCCCCTTAGAAAGGAGGCGGATCGCCGGCCAGAGCGACGTCACAGGGCAGGTAAGTGCGTGTGACGGGGGTAAGCGAAGGTTGTGCGGCACGGGCAGCAATTTGCCCGTGTCGCACAACCGACGAGGGTGGGTACAATCGCTTGCGCTCTCGCAGCATGTAAAGTACCCTTAAGGCCTAATTCACACATCAGTATTGTTGACCAGTGTTTGTATGCCTAAACCAGCGGTGTCTCCAAAACCCAGAACAGGTTTCAGTCTTTCAGTGATAGTTTTTCTCTATTCCACTCGTGGTTTTGGCATACATACACTGATGAACATATACTGAGATGTGAATGAGGCCTCAGAACAAGGCCCTCTACCCTCATTCTGAGTCTCATAGACTTATAGTGTGAAAATGTAAAAAGTGACCTTCACAAAATAAAACAAAAAACTGCTCAGTCATTAAGGGGTTAAACGTTAATATAACATTTTTAATGACCAATGACATGCCTCTACTGTAGTTTAAAGGGAACCTGTCATGTGAATAAACGCTAATAACCTGCAAATATGGGGTTACTCTACAGTTTAACACTAGAAGAGCCAGGAATTTCGAGCTCCATAGGGTTTTAATGGTAGAAATGTTACATGACCCCTCTCTGGGACTTCTAGTGTTAATAGCGTTTTTAACCTGGCTGGTTCCCACACTTAGAGCCCCGCCGCCGGGAGGAAAAGAACTTTATTCATCCTGGTAGCTTCCAGTCATAGGGCTGATGCCGCCGCAGGTTCAGAGCTCAATCAATGTATAGGGCTGTAACCATGCCCCCCCCCAACTGACTGACAAACCACTCTGCATGCAGTCAGTCAGTGATAAGGGCGCAATTACAGCTGCCGCTCACTATACACTGAGTAATGATTGAAATTCCGCCAGCACCACACCTATGTCTGGAAACCAAACTCTGTTGGGAGGAATAAAGTTAATTTCCTCCCGTCATTGGGGCTCTAAGCGCGGGCGCCAGTCAGAGATATTAAAGGGAACCGGTCATCAGAAATTTAGCTTGAAACCTAAAAGTTTCCCCCTCTACAGCTCCTGGGCTGCATTCTACCAAGGTTCCTGTACTTTTTGTGGCCCCTTTTAAACCAAATTAAATACTTTATAACCTTGTATCTTTTGCTATGTAAATTTTGTAAATCGTCCATGGGGGCGGGCTCTCTGCTGACCGTTGCTGTTCCTCCAGCACATTGATGCCGTCCCCCCACGCTCCATTTCATCCATCAGGACGCCGCCCACTGCGCCCGAGGTGCCGCCCACGCCAGGATCGCTGGTGGCGTGTGTCACAAGCACGAGATTATGGGCAGCGCTGTGATTGCATTGCAAGTGCCCGCCCATAATCTCGTGGATGCGCTTTCCCCCACTGCCTCCAGCGTTCTGCGCAAGCGCTCGCCGGCCAAATGACCCAACGTCACCTCCTTCCCATCTTACCCTGCAGCAGGGCAAGATGGGAAAGAGGTGACGTCGGGTCATCTGGCCAGCAAGCGCTTGCGCAGAACGCTGGAGGAAGAGGGGAAAGTGCGGTCACGAGGTTATGGGCGGCACTTGCTGATGACACTCACAGCGCCGCCCATAACCTCGTGCCTGCGCAAAACGTCACCAGCGGTCACCCGTGCACACAGTGCACAGTCCCGCTACAGTCGCACAGCGCATGCGCGGGACCACGGGCGCCCAGGGGCGGCGTCCTGAGATATGAAATTCAGCGTTGGGGGGCGGCGTAAATCTGCTGGAGGAACAGCAACGGTCAGCAGAGAGCCCGCCCCCATGGACGATTTACAAAATTTACATAGCAAAAAGGTACAAGTTTATAAAGTATTTAATTTGGTTTAAAAGGGGCCACAAAAAGTACAGGAACCTTGCTAGAATGCAGCCCACGAGTTGCAGAGGGGGAAACTATTAGGTTTAAAGCAAAATTTCTGATGACAGGTTCCCTTTAAACTGTAGATTAACCCCATATCTGTAGATTAAGACCTTTTTTTCACATGACAAATTCCCATTAAAACATTCAATCAATGCTTCTCTTTATACAGCTGAGTACAGTATGTAGGAGTATAATTACCTTGTCTGCGCTGAAATTCTTCAACAAGGTCCTTAAAGTCCATTGAAGGGTTTTCTAGAATTAAAACACAAATTCTCTAATTACATCCCATCCCTTTCCACTAAAGTCCGTCCACTTTTTAAAGTTGAAGAGAGCAATGAAAAACAAGAATTTTTTTGTAAAATATGGGACAGATAATTTGTATGTGTAGCGCCCAGTCCTGGTCCTAGCATGACACCCTCACACGCCCCCGCTCTCAGGCCTCGGAGGGGGCGCCACTCTCCTCACCTGCCGGACAGTTCTACATGCTCCTCTCCTGCCCTGGGGTCTGCTGCGGCCTCCTCCTGCTTCCAGGTCATGTGTAGGCCTTCTGTGAGTGCCCGTAGGGTGTGCACGGCTACGCCCCCTCTCTGAAAGGGCCAGCGTCACATTACCCGGAAGGGTCTCCTGAGGTGACCCATTACCCCAAAGATATTTAGTCTGCCTCCCCTTATGGGAGGCGCCTGAGCAATGTTGCCTACTAGTTAGTGCGTTTCTAGTTCTCAGGTCACATTACACTACTGTGTCTAGTTCTGCTTATTGCGCCCTAGTAGCAGTCTCGTGTTCCTAACTTGTGTCATGTCCTAGAGCCTGCTCACAACCACCACCTCTGTTTTGCCATGTCTGAGCCACCACCCTCTGTGCTGCTATGTCTGAGCCTCGATTCTCCATGCTGCCACGTCTGAGCCACCTCCTCCGTGCTGCCACGTCTGGGCCACCTTTTCCGTGCTGCCACGTCTGAGCCACCTCCTCCTTGCTGCCATGTCTAAGCCACCTCCTCCATGCTGCCACGTCTGAGACACCTCCTCCGTGCTGCCACGTCTGAGCCACCTCCTCCGTGCTGCCATATCCGCGCACACCAGCGCCGGACATTAAGAGACTTTACCAGTCTGTAAGAGCCGAGCCCCACTGGTTCCTGGCAAGTCGTGCATTTGGGGCCCCTGGAGCTGTGACAGACAATCCCTGTATAGGGGTTCGCTACTAGTTAGCTCCTGAAGGGGAGTACGGTGTACGACTCAGTGGGTCCACTCCCGGATGCTCGCTGCCCCTCGACGACCGTAATAGTGTGCCATAAATCACACCTTTTTACTGTCAGGAATTTGATTTTAGTTCATTAATACATTTCCCCTATTAGGTTCTGCAAAACTGACCTGGCCTTAAAGGGTTACTCCCACGTTTGTTGATTGGTAAAATTGAAAAGTGCACGTTTGAAATTTACGTATTATTAAAAAACCTTTCTGACCTCAAGAATGGAGTGAATGTTAATGTTATAGTTTATGGCTCATTGCCTAGGTTACCGACCATTACTGCACTTTGGCTGGGCATGAGCAGTCACACAAGCTCTTCCAATAGAGATTGTTAGTGCTACTCTGAAGCTGGCCAGGTGGAGAACAGTATTAGTGCCTGATCCCGGCTTCAATACCTCTACAATATGAGGCATCGCTACTTCACATAGCAGCATCGGAGAGTGCACTGTTAGGGCCATAAGCGCAATCATGTCCATCAATCATGTGTGCCACTCCAAAGCCGGCAGGAAGCCCAGAGGTTGGGGAGCAGTGTGTTCCAGGAAGCCCAGAGGTTGGGGAGCAGTGTGTTCCAGGAAGCCCAGAGGATGGGGAGCAGTGTGTTCCAGGAAGCCCAGAGGCTGGGGAGCAGTGTGTTCCAGGAAGCCCAGAGGCTGGGGAGCAGTGTGTTCCAGGAAGCCCAGAGGCTGGGGAGCAGTGTGTTCCAGGAAGCCCAGAGGCTGGGGAGCAGTGCTTCCTGTCCTGACTGAGAACATGGGTCAAACCCTTTAAATCAGCCATACATAGCCACAAAACCCAGACTACTCATGTAAGCCTAGAGTTACCTTGTTTGTATTGTAGTAGTTGCACGAAATAGTGTGAGGCAAATTGGACAATGTCTTTGGGTTGGGTGATCACGACAGCTCGGCTCAGGCCCTCCAGCAGTGTTTTTAGACCATATGGCACTATGAGTCTTTGTTTTCCAGACATATTTCTTTACAGCCACTGAAAGAGGGGAGAAAAGAGCAAAATCTGAACACAAGCTATATATACACATGTAACCATATAATAAAGCTTTTCACAGCTACAGTATGGACAGTGATCTGGAAGATGGATCTCCCAAATAACGTTGCAGTGTGTAATGCTATGAAATGGTATGAGGGCAAGGGAAAACCAACTGGGTACCATATAACATTGCAGTGTGTGATGGAGGACAAGGGAAAACCAACTGGGTATCATATAACATTGCAGTGTGTGATGGAGGACAAGGGAAAACCAACTGGGCATCATATAAAGTTGCCGTGTGTGATGGAGGGCAAGGAAAAACCAACTGGGTAACATATAATGTCACCGTGTGTGATAGAGGGCAAGGAAAAACCAACTGAGTATCATATAACGTCGCCGTGTGTGATGGAGGGCAAGGGAAAACCAACTGGGTATCATATAACATCGCAGTGGGTGATACTATCCAGTGCTATGAGGGCAAAAGAAAACTAACTGGGTATCATATAACATCACCGTGTGTGATGGAGGGCAAGGAAAAACCAACTAGGTACCATATAACATCGCAGTGGGTGATATCATATAACAATTCAATATATCAAATCAATCTTACTATGATTCCTGCCATAAAAAAATATTCTTCTTTTTGGATTATATCGTATTATTACTATAAGGGTAAATCATCATCATGCAATTTTCTGCATTGTATAAAAACTTGTGGACAAGAAGGGGTATTTATCATGTTTTTTTTAAGTAAAACTACTGTACCACAGTTGTGAAAAAGTATACAGTTTTTATTATTCCAAAAAGTGCAAATATCAAAAATCACATGTGATGACAATTAGTAGTTAGACATACATAGTTAAAATCCAATTAGATGAGACAGAGAGAGAAAAAGGTCCCAGGGAGGGAGACAGACTACCCCTTAACTAAAACTGGTAAGAAAGTAGTATTACTATATCCCGAGTGGGGGGCATATAAGTAACCAAAAGATATCAATAGTATACCCCCTGGGCTAGTGGAGTGATGGAATGTCCATACATGAAACAGTAACCAACAAGATAAGGTCCAAATCAGGGCCTGAGTACACCAGTATGTAACACCACCAGAATAATTATTATTATTCTGAGGTGGACAGCCGACAGCCTAGCACTATCACTAGGCCGGGACCGAAGGCACGACGGGGTACACGGACCCTAGGTCGGGGAGTAGCTTCAGGCAACCCGACAATTCAACTGAGGAGAACGGAGCCTTTATGATCTGTTTCCACCCGCTCCAGAATTGGGGCATTAGCGCGATGAGGGGGATAGGACTTTCCAATCCAAAACGGTCCAGAAAATCCCAAGCGTGAGCCCTGAGAGCAAGCTCCCATACTTGGCCATAGTAGGGAGTGGGGACCGGCTAGTTCCATACTACCGGGCCACCAAGCTGAAGTCAAACGTAGTGCCAGGAGGCAGGTCATGGATCACCAGGCAACACTATTGGGGACGGGACCTGGACGAGCTCCCCTCAGCGGCGGCGGTACCCAGAGACTTGGTTTACCTGGTTGTCAGTGTCTGCTTATAAACTGAGTGAGTATGAGAGTGACCCTTGCACCCCATGGTACCCCTCACTGAGTCCCGGGGCATCCCCTTACCCGTGGAAGGCTATGACACCTTGCTGCCCCACTTCATCACCCCTGGGTACTCCCAACGGCAGCAGTGGTACTCCCCAAATTACCGTACACCACGAGTGGCGTCATGAACTACATATCAACTCCCCTGTAAATACCACCTTTCGTTTGAGTGGCCGTACGACCCCCAGGTCCAGAGACCCTCGAGACACAGCGAAACCGGATCCGAGCAGCTCGGCTGCTTCCACGGGGGCGGCACATATGCACAGCACAGCAAGTCATTTTGATACTGCTGTGCATTCATGTTAATTCCTTTTAGCATGTTTAAGTGGGTTTTTCGGTGGGTTTCGGAGCACAGCTGCCTGAAAAAAATATCTTCCTTTTGGGAACGTGCACTCAGAGTATTTTTGAGGCAATCAAAGACATTTAATTTTCTTGATGCATTTTTTAAGCATTTTGGATTAGCTCAATTTTTTTTTTGCAACTCTCTGATTGGACAGTGCCTAGTTTGGAGTGGATTACATGTGGAGCTGCTCCAATCGGTGACATGCACTTGTTTTTTTCACCACCAGTCATTTTTCAAAAGCTGATGCAAAGAAAATGAAAAAAGCTCAAAAGGCGGAAGAAATGACCAGTAAAGTGGGCTTACAATAGACATGGATAGGCAGGCTATTTCAAGTGTTTTGGAGGAACTTTTCAGGCAGTTTTTGTAGCTGAGCCGCTTCAAATACTGAAAAAACTCTTCAGTGATGCGCTGCTGAAGAGCTGTCAATCAAAGGGCTGATGCGTGCTCACGACTGCCGCGAACAGTATAGCCGGCACACCTACAGTACTGAAAGCTGGCGGCTCCCGCGAGAAATAAAGTCAAAGGGAACTTGTCACGTGGAAAAAGCTATTAATAGTGTAATAATAATAAAAATAAGCAGCTCATCATTATACTCTGCTGTCAATCAGTGCAGGGGGAGAGGAGGGGGGTGCAACTACAGACACCGCTTTCCATACACAGAGCGGTGACTGAATCTGCGTCAGCGCTACCTCCATGACGTAAACCTGAACACTGCCGGGAGGAGTAATGTTAATTTCCTCCCAGCAGCGGGGTTTAATGTGTAGGTTCAGAATGCTATTAACCTGCAGATTAATCCCATATCTGCAGGGTAATAGCATGTTTTTGCGTGACAGGTTCCGTTTAATTTTCTCTCAGTACTGCGGCCGAACACCTTCCTAATGATTAAGAAAACTATCGGACATGACAGGTTCCCTTTAATAAATGTCGAGTGGGGGGATGCAAATGTCGATCTTTAACATGGCACCCCCTCTATTCCATCACTTAGCAGTAAGACGACTATGGCTGGGCAAAGTCACAAGGGAACAATTGAGTTGGCAAGTGTCGGACATATGTGATCCTTAGTGTCTAATATAACTGTTGTAGGTGACTGCAGCTTCACTAAGACGTCTTGGGCTGTGTTCACATCCGTATCAGTGTCATAAGAAAATTCGGTGGCCCATTATATTCCATCACGGAGTCATCATTTTACCAGAAAACAATATGACAGAACCTGTGATGGCGGCTGTGGTGCGGATGTAACCCGAGTCTTAGCAGTAATAAATATAGAGACACCATAGATGTTTACAGGCGCCTTTAAGGTGAGGTTGAGACGTTACCCGTGCTGCTGCCTTTTTCCTTAATTTTAAGGTCCAAACGATCTGTTACTTTTTCATGTGACACATGTGAGAAGATGGGATCTCAGGTCACCGGCAGCTTCTGCTATTAGGAGCTATGATCCAAGATGGAGATTATGGAAAACTGTCATAACAGACAAACTGCCTTTGTCGCCCCCAGTAACCAATCACAGAGCAGCTTTCAAAGCCGTACTGTGATTGGCTGCTGTGGGTCCGCTATAGACTGCATGAGTAGGAGATCAGAAAATAGTGTAGAAAATTGCATCACCCCTCAGTCTATGGCTAGCCGTACAATATGCCAAAATATTATATAGGTTGCACAACCCGTGTGGTTAAAAGAAGAATAGCGGAACATTTTACCACTCATTAACAATAACCCGCTCATCATCGGGGCCATCTACACACTTTCATGAATGCCCTGAAGCTATAGGGTCCTCTTTGAAGGTGATTGAATGGGTTAATAAACCCAAGAGGAAAGGAAATAGAATGGGAAACTCTTCATGGGAGAATTGTATTGGATGTTAAAGCTGAATGCTCTTCCCCCGGGTATAAATGAAGATGATGATTTGATGAATCTACCATATTTTGAGATTCTAGATATATGAATGTTTGATTGTTGAGTCAGAAGTATGGATCCCTGTGACCTGATTTCTGGAGGAGGATATGGGTATATATTGGTTGGAAACCATTATTTAGTATACCTATGAAGAAGGCCTCCTCTTAGTCCGAAACGCGTAAAGTTCACGTGATTTTTTTTTTCTCCTTTTCTTTTATGACTTGGACATTTATATATATTTTTAATAATCTAGTACAAATATGTTATTTTTTTTTTTTTACTGAGCTGGATCCTATTCTCTCTTCCCCCTTTTTTTCTTATGATTGACTGCTCAAGGTCGCCGGACGGAGATTTCCACGCGCTGTCTGCATATATTCCCGTATAGCTGATGTACTGCTATGTATAGCGCAAGAGATCAGACAATTGCAGCTTCCAGTCCGCTACGGGGACTATTAAATACAGTAATAAAAAAAAAAAGCACCTCCACAAAACTTCAAATCACCCCCCTTTTGCCCCATTAAAGATAAAAATGAAAAAAAAAACAAATATGTGGTAGCTCTGCGCTCGTAAGAGTCCGATCTATCAAACTATACAATAAATTACCTGATCGGTAACAAATGGCTGAATGCAATAAGAGGCGATCAACACATCACTGCAACCCCAAGATGGTACCAGTAAAAACGTCACCTCAGTGCGCAAAAACCCTCATACAGCCCAATATCCCAAAAGTTAAAAAAAAAAAAAAAAAAGCGAGACAAGAAAGTTTTGTTTTTTTTCCTTTATAAATTTTCGTTTGTCTTTTTTTTTTACACCACATAAAAAAACCCCCAAAACTGTGCATGTTTGATATTTACATAATCGTGCTGCCCGGGAGAATTATGTTGTTAAGTTAGTTTTACTGTATAGTGCACATAGCAAATAAAAGTAAAGCTATTTTGAAATTACACTTTTTTAATTTTTTTGTCAACACTGCACTTTACAGTTTGTAGCTATTTCCCTGTACATTATATGGTAAAATAAATGCAGTCATCCAAAACTGCATCTCGTGATTGGTGCGTCCCGACAGATGCTTAGTGGCTGATGCCCGGCACTGCGGTGTGTGTCACGTCAGGTTAGCGGTGGGTGTGCCGCCCCCACGGATCACTGATCGGGGATCTCTCCTAGGTCCTCGCTTCTTTATTCACAGCCCACCTCTTGGTTGTGACCACACGGAGCTTATGGTGTGAATTTTGTGGTGAATCTGCTTCAAGATCCACAAATTATCACTCTGTGTGAACAGTCCCTTAAAGTTTATTATAGCCCATTAAAACTATGACAATGACTAAAAAAGTGTAGTGCATAGTAAGGGTCTGGGTCTGGTGCCATTTTGGCAGTTTCTATGGTGCACAAATCTTGGTGGATGCACAAAACGCCCAGTAGAGAGGTGACTGCATGCCTGACAGCTGCACTAGCTACAAGCAGGATAATCCGACCCATCATGGGCCACAGGAGTGATGCCTGGCTTACCTCCTCCAGCGGCACAGTCCCATAGACAATGCCAGATCCCCCTCCTAGAACCAGGAGTGATGTCACAGCCAGGGACATGACGGAACAGTGTGCTGCTGGACTGAGGAGATGACGTCACAGGGCGGGGCGGGGCCTCCTCCAGGAGCAGGGCCGGTGTGCTGCTGGTGATGAGACTGATGGAGGGATCAGGGAACTGAGCCGATCAGGGGTGGAGGGATCAGGGTGCTGAGGGTGGAAGGATCAGGGGTGGAGGGATCAGGGAACTGAGGAGGGATCAAGGAACTGAGGGTGGAGAGGTCAGGTGACTGAATGTGGATGGGTGAGGGGGCTGACTCGGCTGAGGGTGGAGGGCAGGGCCGGACTGGGACTAAAATTCAGCCCTGGCATTTGGAGGTGCACAGGCCCACTTTTTGCGTGGTGAATGTGTAATATCTTTGTGCACTTGTATATGTGACTACTGTATGGCGCTATGTGACAATGTATGCCACTATGTGACACTGTATCACTCTGTCACACTGTATGGCGCTATGTGACACTGTATGGCACTATGATACTGTATGGCGCTATGTGACACTGTATGGCGCTATGTGACAATGTATGCCACTATGTGACACTGTATCACTCTGTCACACTGTATGGCACTATGTGACACTGTATGGCGCTATGTGACACTGTATGGCGCTATGTGACACTGTATGGCACTATGATACTGTATGGCGCTATGTGACACTGTATGGCACTATGATACTGTATGGCGCTATGTGACACTGTATGGCGCTATGTGACACTGTATGGCACTATGATACTGTATGGCGCTATGTGACACTGTATGGCACTATGATACTGTATGGTGCTATGTGACACTGTATGGCACTATGATACTGTATGGCGCTATGTGACACTGTATGGCGCTATGTGACACTGTATGGCACTATGATACTGTATGGCGCTATGTGACACTGTATGGCACTATGATACTGTATGGCGCTATGTGACACTGTATGGCACTATGATACTGTATGGCGCTATGTGACACTGTATGGCACTATGATACTGTATGGCGCTATGTGACACTGTATGGCGCTATGTGACACTGTATGGCGCTATGTGACACTGTATGGCGCTATGTGAGACTGTATGACGCTATGTGAGACTGTATGGCGCTATGTGACACTGTAGGGCACTATGACACTGTATGGTGCTCTGTGACACTGTATGGCGCTATGTGACACTGTAGGGCACTATGACACTGTATGGTGCTATGTGACACTGTATGGCGCTATGTGACACTGTATGGCACTATGTGACACTGTATGGCACTATGACACTGTATGGCACTATGTGACACTGTATCACTCTGTCACACTGTATGGCGCTATGTGACACTGTATGGCACTATGTGAGTAATGTATGCCATTATGTGAGTACTGTATGGCACTATGTGACACTGTATGGCACTATGTGAGTAATGTATGGCATTATGTGACACATTTTTGTAGACCTTGATGTATTTTCTGCTCTTTGCTTCCCTGATTTGTGGATTGTTCCGCCACATACCTGTGTCCTAATCACTCTACAAGCGCTGCAGTCACTACAGGGGATTGTACCTGTGCGGACAGGTCCAGGACTAATATCACTGATATCACACTAATTAGTCCTCGATTAATGACTCTGCGCCCATCCACACACACTCACACACACACAAACACACACACACACACACACACACACACTCACTCACTACAATACAATGCACCCCCATTACCCCTCCCCCTCACACACACACACACAATACAATGCACCCCCCATTACCCCCTCCCCACACAGATATATACAATGCACCCCCCCATTACCCCCTCCCCACACACACAATTTAATGCACCCCCCATTACCCCCACACACACAATACAATGCACCCCCATTACCCCTCCCCCCACACACAATACCAAACACCCCCCATTACCCCCCTCCCCACACACACAATACAATGCACCCCCCATTACCCCCCTCCCCACACACACAATACAATGCACCCCCAATTACCCCCCTCCCCACACACACAAATACAATGCACCCTCCACTACCCCCTCCCCAGACACACACCCCTCCCTCGTAGTACAGTTCTCCTCCTCTGCCTGTCACAAAGCTGTGTTCCTTCACAAATATTCCCCGTTATGTGTCCTCAGCACCTCCCCACTCATCCCCATTAATTATACCTGTCTCTTTGGCTTCTCCATGGAGCGCTTACTGCTGCCTGATGTATTCTGTGTGGCGCCCGCAGCACTGTGAAGACGTCAGCAAGGTGCTGATCTCATCACGTTGCTGCACGTCGGGGGCGGGGCCCAGTCAGTCCCGGCGCGCTGTTCAAATGTATTTACATCTGAAAGACACAAATACATTTGAATAAGAATGGAAGGACGAAGCTGCGGTCACCGACACCGCCACGCTCATCAGCAGTGTGTGCAGGCCGGGCACACTGTCACACAGCAGGGCCGGCACAGCACAGCGCTGCCTCCTGCTCCTGCTGCAGTTAGGCTATGTGCGCACGTTGCGTACAAGCCCTGCAGAAATTTCTGCAGCGATCTGAAGAGCACATGTGCGCTTTAGATCGCTGCAGAAATGTCCGTAGTGAGCGCCGATTCCATGCGCTCTGCCTGCAGCTCCTGCCATAGACAGAGCAGGAGCTGCCGGCAAAGCGCAGGAAAGAAGTGACATGTCACTTCTTTTTGCGCAGCGCTTCGGCAGTAGCCGAAGCGCTGCGCTCTTAGACGCCACGTGCGCACGGCCCCTGCACAATCTCCATAGACTGTGCAGGGGCCGCAGGACGCATGCAGTTACGCTGCGCTACAAAGCGCAGCGTAACTGCATGTTTTTACGCAACGTGCGCACATAGCCTTAGTGTGCCCGGCATGCACGCACTGCTGAGGAGCGTGGAGGTGGCTGCAGATACAGTGGCCCACTACAGGCACCGACCCACCACAGGGACCGGTCCATCTGGCATTTGCCAGAATTGCCCTATGGTCAGTCCGGGCCTTGTGGAGGGACAGGGAACTGAGTAGGGAGGGATCAGGGGACTGAGGGTGGAGAGATCAGGGGACTGAGGAAAGGGGGATCAGGGGACTGAGGGTGGAGGGATCAGGGGACTGAGGGTGGAGGGATCAGGGGACTGAGGAAAGGGGGATCAGGGGACTGAGTGTGGCGCAACCTTTATACACAGAGGACTGCGTGATTTGAGGCATACCTCCCAACTTTTGAAGAAAGGAAAGAGGGAGAAAGTATGCGGCGTACACAGCGCGCCGCGGCAATTTTGCCCATGCCCCTAGCCACACCCATTTGTCAGTAAGGGTCATTCAGCAGATATCCCGGACTGTTCGTTAATAGTCATAGCAGTCAGAATTTTCTTATATTTCTATGTGTCACTATATGACATGTTGCTTATTTGTGCCTATAAGGCCGTGTTCACACATTGCATAAATCCTGTGGTTTTTGTTTCTGTCTGCACCAAACTACACAATAACAATCTTCTCTGGTTTTTCCACTTTTTCTGCATTTTTTCTGCCTTTTCTCCATTATTTAATATGTTTTTGGTTCAGATGTGAATCTGCGTTTTTAAGTGTTTTTATTGTACTGAGAAGCTTTTTCCTGGGTTTTTTAAGCTCCACATAGAAAGCTGTAGAGAGAAAAAAAGCTTCAAAACCGCAGAATTCAGCGACGTCTTCTCATGGAATCAACTTTGCTTGGACAATTAAACACAGCAGAATAAATGTGCAAAAAACAGGAGAAAAAAAATGCAGCATTTACACTACATGGGAATAAGGACTAATTGTCCAAGCAAATGGATAAGACGTCATGAAATCTCCGCCCCTGGTGTCTATAGACACCGCTGAACTCTGCGGATTTGGTGTTTTTTTCTTTATAAGCTCCAGGATTCACATCAGCAACAAACACGTATCAAATAAGAGGGACAATGCGTAAAAAATACCGCAAACAAGCAATAATCAGAGGAGAATGTTATTGCGCTCGTGGTGCAGACACCTGCAGAAAAAATACAGCATTTACGCTATGTGTACACGGCCTCAACAATACATTTTTATTACATTTTTTATGGGTTTTAATAAAGAAAAATAATATTTTTTTTCCCGCCATTTACCGATCCCCATCAATAATCTGATCACTGTGTTGTTCGGGTCATTACAATTACAGGGACACCAAATATGTTATTTGCTGATTTGTGATGTTTATTATTTTATTAAAAAAAAAAATGTAATAAAATTACATTATTCTATTTTTTTTAATTATTTTTAGTAATTTTATTAGAAGAAAAAAAAAATCTTTTCCTCTCCCTCTAGAATACAGGAGATAGAGACACTGCTGTGTACAATGGAGCTGTGTCCTGTGTTAACGGCTGCATTAGAAAAAAACCAAGGAGAAAAATTGTAGGAAAAATACCCTGACTATAAATAAATAAATTGCAAGTGCTTAATAACAGGGTACTTAGTATATACATTTTTGCAAAAAGGTAAGAAGCTGTCTCACCTCGTCACGGTGTACCCATCTGAGACAGTCCCTAACCTACTAAAGTTAAAAACATATTCTGTACCTGACTTGTGTCATGTCCAAAACTTCAATATGAATGGTAAAGTGGTCAGCTGGGTCCCAGATTAAATACACAGCAAAAAGTGAGACGCAGGTAATTGTTCAGCCTCAGTATCAGGAGGGCTGCACCCCCAACTTGCCTTCAAGCAAGATAACAGACAAAAAACACAAAAAAACTGAGCTGTAACAAATGTTCAATAAACATGCAACATTACAAGCATGTGAATTGCAGCCTCAAGACTAGAAAAAAACCAAGGAGAAAAATTGTAGGAAAAATACCCTGACTATAAATAAATAAATTGCAAGTGCTTAATAACAGGGTACTTAGTATATACATTTTTGCAAAAAGGTAAGAAGCTGTCTCACCTCGTCACGGTGTACCCATCTGAGACAGTCCCTAACCTACTAAAGTTAAAAACATATTCTGTACCTGACTTGTGTCATGTCCAAAACTTCAATATGAATGGTAAAGTGGTCAGCTGGGTCCCAGATTAAATACACAGCAAAAAGTGAGACGCAGGTAATTGTTCAGCCTCAGTATCAGGAGGGCTGCACCCCCAACTTGCCTTCAAGCAAGATAACAGACAAAAAACACAAAAAAACTGAGCTGTAACAAATGTTCAATAAACATGCAACATTACAAGCATGTGAATTGCAGCCTCAAGACTAGAAAAAAACCAAGGAGAAAAATTGTAGGAAAAATACCCTGACTATAAATAAATAAATTGCAAGTGCTTAATAACAGGGTACTTAGTATATACATTTTTGCAAAAAGGTAAGAAGCTGTCTCACCTCGTCACGGTGTACCCATCTGAGACAGTCCCTAACCTACTAAAGTTAAAAACATATTCTGTACCTGACTTGTGTCATGTCCAAAACTTCAATATGAATGGTAAAGTGGTCAGCTGGGTCCCAGATTAAATACACAGCAAAAAGTGAGACGCAGGTAATTGTTCAGCCTCAGTATCAGGAGGGCTGCACCCCCAACTTGCCTTCAAGCAAGATAACAGACAAAAAACACAAAAAAACTGAGCTGTAACAAATGTTCAATAAACATGCAACATTACAAGCATGTGAATTGCAGCCTCAAGACTAGAAAAAAACCAAGGAGAAAAATTGTAGGAAAAATACCCTGACTATAAATAAATAAATTGCAAGTGCTTAATAACAGGGTACTTAGTATATACATTTTTGCAAAAAGGTAAGAAGCTGTCTCACCTCGTCACGGTGTACCCATCTGAGACAGTCCCTAACCTACTAAAGTTAAAAACATATTCTGTACCTGACTTGTGTCATGTCCAAAACTTCAATATGAATGGTAAAGTGGTCAGCTGGGTCCCAGATTAAATACACAGCAAAAAGTGAGACGCAGGTAATTGTTCAGCCTCGGTATCAGGAGGGCTGCACCCCCAACTTGCCTTCAAGCAAGATAACAGACAAAAAACACAAAAAAACTGAGCTGTAACAAATGTTCAGTTAACGGCTGCATTGTAGGTTCATTTATGTAAAATTCTCACTCTGACATTGGCATTCCTAGTGGCTCAACAGCTTAAATCAGCTAGAAAAGCTAGGAGGCTGCTGGACACATGTTTGAAAGTTGCTGGTTTTAATCCAAGGTGGTGAACATAAAAAAAAACAAACATTTGTATTTTTTCCCCTCAGTTCTTTATAGTAGTTTTATGGGAACAAATGAATCTGACTCTTTCCTTCACCTACAAAGAGATGCAGTATCTATCTATCTATCTATCTATCTATCTATCTATCTATCTATCTATCTATCTATCCATTATCTATCTATCTATCTATCTATCCATTATCTATCTATCTATCCATCCATTATCTATCTATCTATCTATCTATTTATCTATCTATCTATCCATTATCTATCTATCCATCCATTATCTATCTATCTATCCATGTATCTATCTATCTATCCATGTATCTATCTATCTATCCATGTATCTATCTATCTATCCATGTATCTATCTATCTAACTATCTATCTATCCATTTTCTATCTATGTATCCATGTATCTATCCATCTATCTATCTATCTATCCATTATCTATCTATCTAGCCATTATCTATCTATTATCTATCTATTTATCCATGTATCTATCTATTTATCTATCCATTATCTATCTATCTATCTACCTATCTATCTATCTATCCATGTATCTATATATCTATCTATCCATGTATCTATCTATCTAACTATCTATCTATCCATTATCTATCTATGTATCCATGTATCTATCCATCTATCTATGTATCCATGTATCTATCCATCTATCTATCTATCTATCCATTATCTATCTATCTAGCCATTATCGATCTATTATCTATCTATTTATCCATGTATCTATCTATTTATCTATCCATTATCTATCTATCCATTATCTATGTATTATTTATCTATCTATTTATCCATGTATCTATCTATCTATCTATCTATCCATGTATCTATCTAGCCATTATCTATCTATCTATTATCTATCTATGTATCCATGTATCTATCTATCCATGTATGTATCTATCTATCTATCTATCTATCTATCCATGTATGTATCTATCTATCTATCCATTATCTATCTATCTAACCATTATCTATTATCTATTTATTCATCTATCTATCTATCCATGTATATATCTAGCCATTGTCTATCTATCTATTATCTATCTATGTATCCATGTATCTATCTATCCATGTATCTATCTATCTATCCATTATCTATCTATCATGTCTGTATCTATCATATATCTATATATCCATCCATCCCTCCATCCATCCATCCCTCCATCCATCCCTCCCTCCATCCATCTCTCCATCCATCTCTCCATCCCTCCATCCATCCCTCCCTCCCTCCATCCCTCCCTCCATCCATCCCTCCATCCATCTCTCCCTCCATCCATCCCTCCATCCATCCCTCCATCCATCCCTCCTCCATCCATCCCTCCATCCATTCCTCCATCCATTCATTCCTCCATCCATCCCTCTATTCATCCATCCCTCCATCCATCCATCCCTCCATCCATCCATTCATCGCTCCCTCCCTCCATCCATTCAGCCCTCCATCCATCCCTCCATCTATCCATCCCTCCATCCATCCCTCCCTCCATACATCCCTCCCTCCATCCATCCCTCCATTCATCCCTCTATCCATTCATCAATCCCTCCATTCATCCATCCATCCATCCATCCCTCCCTCTTTCCATCTATCCCTCCATCCATCTTTGCAGATGAATAATCTGCTTCTGGTTTCTCAACTGCAATATAGAGGACAAGATAACCTCCATCCCTCCATCCCTCCATCCATCCATCCATCCATCCATCCATCCCTCCATCCATCCCTCTATCCCTCCATCCATCCATCCCTCCATCTCTCTATCCATTCATCCATCCCTCCATCAATTCATCCCTCCATCCATTCATCCATCCCTTCATCTATCCATCCCTCCATCTATCCATCCCTCCCTCCATCCATCCCTCCATCCATCCATCCCTCCATCCATCCATCCCTCCATCTATCCATCCCTCCATCTATCCATCCCTCCATCATCCCTCCCTCCACCCAATCCTCCATCCATCCATCCCTCCATTCATCCTTCCATTCATCCCTCCATCCATTCATTCATCCATCCATCCCTCCATTCATTCATCCCTCCCTCCATTCATCCCTCCCTCCATCCATGCATCTCTCCATCCATCTTTGCAGCTTAATAATCTGCTTCTGGTTTCTCAACTGCAATATAGAGGACAAGATAACCTCCATCCATCCATCCCTCCCTCCATCCATCCATCCATCCCTCCATCCATCCCTCTATCCCTCCATCCTCCATCCATCTCTCTATCCATTCATCCATCCATTCATCCATCCCTCCATTTATCCATCCCTCCATCTATCCATCCCTCCATCTATCCATCCCTCCCTCCATCCATCCCTCCCTCCATCCATCCCTCCCTCCATCCATCCCTCCCTCCATCCATCCATCCCTCCATCTATCCATCCCTCCATCTATCCATCCATCCCTCCATCTATCCATCCCTCCATCTATCCATCCCTCCCTCCACCTATCCCTCCATCCATCCCTCCATCTATCCATCCCTCCATCCATCCCTCCCTCCACCTATCCCTCCATCCATCCCTCCATCCATCCATCCCTCCATTCATCCTTCCATTCATCCCTCCATCCATTCATCCATCCATCCATCCCTCCCTCCATCCCTCCATCTATCCATCCATCCCTCCATCTATCCATCCCTCCATCTATCCATCCCTCCATCTATCCATCCCTCCATCTATCCATCCCTCCATCTATCCAAGCCTCCATCCATCCCTCCCTCCACCCATCCCTCCATCCATCCATCCCTCCATTCATCCTTCCATTCATCCCTCCATCCATCCATCTATCCATCCATTCATTCATTCATTCATTCATCCATCCATCCCTCCATCTATCCATTCCTCCATCTATCCATCCCTCCATCTATCCATCCCTCCATCCATCCCTCCATCCATCCATCCATCCCTCCCTCCATTCATCCTTCCATTCATCCCTACATCCATTCATCCCTCCATCCATTCATTCATTGATTGATTCATTCATTCATTCATCCATCCATCCATCCCTCCATTCATCCATCCATCCCTCCATACATTCATCCATCCCTCCATTCATCCCTCCCGCCATCCATCCCTCCATCCATGTTTGCAGCTGAATAATCTGCTTCTGGTTTCTCAACTGCAATATAGAGGTCAAGATAACCAAAACTTCATATGCTTTTTCAGTACAGGCAGTGGCTCAGTGGTAAAGCTGCTGCCTATGGAGCAATGAGCTTCACAGTTCACTGGTTTGAGTCCCCGCTGCCCTGATAATCCAAAGCCAGATGAGAATTTAATTTAATTTATTCACTGCACTGAGGGGAGGAGCCAGGACATCAGCTCTGAGCTGCGGGACAGACATGAACAATCGGGGCAGTCCCGCAGAAACCGGGACGGTTGGGAGGTGTGTTTGGGGGTTGTTTCTACATGGAGGCTACATATTGTGGTGCTGAATATGGAGAGGGTAATTTTATATATGTGGGACTGTGTGCTGGGGGCATGGGATAGAGGGTGACATTTCCTGGGTGGTGCTCCTGTAGATGTGGAGGGTGTATGAGGTGTAGGGGGATGTTATGTGTGGCCGATGATGCGTTCTGGGGGCTACCAGTATGGGGTTACTTATATGAGCTGGGGGGTTTCTTGGATAATGGGGGGGATGTTACCTGTGAAGGATGTGTTCTGGGGTGCTATGTGGGGAAAAGGATGATGTTGCACACGTGGGGAAGGGGGTGATATGTGCATGGGATGTTACTCGTGTGGGGCTGTGCAGGAAAGTGTCTGATGTCACTATGTTGAGTTGCATGCGGGGGATGTGCAAAGAAGGGGGTGTGTTTATTATGTGGGGATGTGTGTGGGGACAGGGGCTGAACAGGAAAAGGGGTAATGTTGGGGGATCTGAAGGGAGTGATGTTATTTACATGGGACCATCTGTCTGTTACTAGGGGTTTCGAAATTGTGTAAAAGAAAAAAAATTGTTGGCTCCACATAACGTGCTATATCCTCTCCTCAGACACTGTGCAGATTACATTAACCTGGTGTCCAGAGCAGTCAGGATAACGACTGTTATCTTTTGTATGATTGTTTCCTTTCTTCCTGTTTTATTCTAGGTATTGTGGATTTCCTCCATCTTTTTTCACCCCATGCTTTCCATAGCAGTGCCCGTCCCTGCAGATGCCATTTCATCACTGGTCACCTCCCTGCCATGTGGAGCGCTAATGTCCCCACAGTCCATGTGAGGCCACGGATGAGGTGACACTGCGGGCATCCGATGATGTCAGATAGATGAGTATAATCCCCTCCCCCTCTCCATGTCTATTGGATTGCCAGGTTCTGTCCTGTGGGGGGTCTTCCACCTTTTTATTTTGTTTGGGCAAGTCTTTCTGGTCTGCTGCTTTAGGTTTCTGCTTTACAGCCCTTTTCTGTACTCTTGATGCTTTTCTGTGGCTTTTTTCCAGGGCTGTGGTGATTGTTGTTGTATCCTAGAAGCCATTATTCATGGTACATGGCTCACCAGTGCTTTTCTAGTAACTAGGTCGCAAATTTTATTCTGCCAATAGGGTGGCAGGATACCACTCCGACCTCGCCCACCCGGCTTGGGGCAGTGGGAGAGATTGGTGAGGAGGGGGGGAGTCGCAGAGTGAGATTTGTCTCCCCTTAAGCAGTTCACAGTGTTACCTTGAGAAGACGCTTATTTTCCTGGGTCTTCGTTTCCTCAGCTAGCATCCAGACGGAAGATCCGGGTGTCTTCTGTCACTAGTGCCATTTGGGGACACAGCAGCTTGTTTTCACAGTTCTTACTGGTTAGAGTAGGCGCCCAACGTGACGTATTTCTATGTATTGATTTGTAAAGTTCACTATTGTACATTTGTACGTAGAAATATATTTATATCTTTCTCCTTTTTATTATATCAATAATTCTATTTGTTTTAATAAAACACTTTGAGCACTATGGGTTCAATTTTCATTTCTGCTAACATTAAGGCCCGTTTCACACGTCAGTGAAAAAGACAGACGTTCTTCACTGACGTGTCAAACACGCACATGTCCCTCCGTGTTCCGTGATTCACGGCACACGTGGGTTGTCCATGTGCAATCCGTGATCCGTGATTGCATATGGACTTTACTCTCCTGCCTTCGCTCCTGCTGTCCATGGTGCTGAACTCTTCGGCTCTGCAGCGTCCGCCCACCGCTCTCAGCAGCTACTTCCTGGTCTGGAGTTCCTGCTTTCATGAATATTCATGAGCCAGGCAGGAGCTGCCGAAAGCAGAGGCTGCAGAGCGAATCGCAGGCAAGGTAAGTTGAACATTTTTAATATTTAATATGTCCGTGATTTTCTTGTACGTGTTTCACTGATCACACACGGATCACACCATAGTGTGGTCTGTGGGTCATCAGTGATGCCAAACAAAAACTGACATGTCTGTGCAGAATCACTGCCAAGAGTGCATGCTGCATGGAGACACGTTCAGTGAAAAATCACTGACGTGTGAGCAGACCCATTCATTATAATGGGTCTGCGTATGTCAGTGATTCTGGTACGTTTTAAAAAAAAAAAGAACAAACGTACCAGAATCACTGACGTGTGAAACAGGCCTAACATATATAAAATCACCCAACTTCTCAGCCAGAAAAAGTTGGTGAGTGTCAGGAGTTTTTCTTTTCCTCATCATATGTCATGGGAGAAAAAAATGCACCCACGTGTTGCACTTGCACGAAATACACATGCTAGATGAGGGAGGAAACGCATGACACTAGCCAACTTTTGTCTGAGAATCTAATTATACAGCTCGATGTGACAATAGTGAAAAGTAACTCCCAATTGGATCTTTATCAGTGTATATTCACACAGTGAAACTATACATTAAAAAAAAAGTTAGAAAATCCCTCCAAATAAACAGACCATTAAGCTCCTGAAGTGAACCCAACCAAACAGCGGACGTAAATCAGGTAGACAATCAGTCCTATTTGTTACGTCCCTTAAGGAATAATGAGATTGGGTGCTCAGGATGCCACTAATAATGTTCATACAGAAAAACACAACAAATAAAGCAGATAGAAAGCAATGAGTAAGTGTTCTCTTATATGAGGCTGGACAGTGGTCCTTACACAAAAAAGGAAAAAAACAAAACACAAAATACCCAAATAAACAGATCTCAGTGACAGTGGTCAGCCGTGTACTATAGACATTCAGTACGATGGAATAATCTCACCAAATCCACAAGAGTCAAGGTGTAGAGAGAGTCTCTGCCAGAGCCAGGGTCCAAGGTTCTTCAAAGACATCACTGACCCTATCATCTCCTAGGGCAGTGATGGCGAACCTATGGCATGCGTGCCACCAGGGGCACGCAGAGCCCTTTATGCTGGCACGCACGCTGTGTCCTCATCCTGCCGCTTTGAACTGCTGGTGCGGTGGCGCCAGCAGTTCAAAGCTGTGTTGGAGTAGAGGAGACATTTCTCCTCGCTCTGACAATCCTCCTCTCCCAGGCCACAGGTGTGTTGCCTAGGAGACGGAGGAGCGTCAGTGAGCGGCGCCGGCGTAATGACGTCTTCTGGCCACGTGGGAACTTAGGACCCAGCGGCGCGCAGCAGTGGAGCGGGTGCTGAAGGTGAGTTGTTTATTTTTAATAACTTGTGTGCGGCTGTCCCAAGGTGAGGATGAGGGGGCCAGTGCCAGCATGGGGGGGGGGAGAACACACATGCCAGAATGGGGGGGAGAACACACATGCCAGCATGGGGGGAGAAAACATAAATGACAGCATGGGGGTGGGGACATATATGCCAGCATGGGGGGAGAAAATATACATGCCAGCATGGGGGGAAAGATGCATGCCAGCATGGAGGGGGGAAACATACATGCCAGCATGGGGGGAGAAAACATACATGCCAGCATGGGGGGAGACATACATGCCAGCATGGGAAGGGAACATACATGCCAGCATGAGGGGGGACATACATGCTAACATGGGGAGGAAACATGCATGTCAGCATAGGGGGGAAACATACATGCCATCATGGGGGGGAGACATGCATGCCAGCATGGGGGGGACATACATGCCAGCATGGGAGAGAAAACATACATGCCTGCATGGGGGGGCATACATGTCAGCTTGGGGGGGGAACAAGCATGTCAGCATGGGGGGGAGATATACATGCCAGCATGGGGGGGGAACATGCATGCGAGCATGGGGGGGAAACATACATGCCAGCATGGGGGGGAAACATACATGCCAGCATGGGGGGGGAAACATACATGCCAGCATGGCGGGGGAAACATACATGCCAGCATGGGGAGGAAACATACATGCCAGCATTGGGGGGGAGAAAACATACATGCCAGCATGGGGGGACATACATGCCATCATGGAGTGGAAACATGCATGCCAGCATGGGGGGGAAACATGCATGCCAGCATGGGGAGAGAACACACATGCCAGTATGGGGAGGGAGAACACCCATGCCAGCATGGGGGGGAAACATGCATGCCAGCATGGGGGGGGGGCATATGTCGCGGGCGGGGAGGAGGGTGTCAGCACACCACGCTCACCCCTTCTGCTCGGGTCCGGCGGTTGCTGCTCAGTGGTGGCTCGAGCTGTGGGCCGGATCCCGGGGGTTTCTCGAGCGGCGCTCCTCGCCCGTGAGTGAAAGGGATTGGTTGGGTGTGGGGATTGTTTATTGTCCGTGACGCCACCCACGGTTGTGGTGATTTCACCACCGCTGCTCTATACGGGGATCCCGGGGATGGTGATGCGGAGCAGCCAGGTGTTGTGTTGCCCCTCCGTGGGTAGGGGTTGGTGATCCCGGGGCCCGGTGATGGCTTGGGAGGTGCAGGGCCTGGTGGGCGCAGGGACGCGGGGGCAGCGCTGTGCCTTGCGGCACTGTGGTACTCACTCAGCCTGAGACGTTGACACAGTTTTTACGGTAAACCAAACGGCTGGTAAGACGGTCCCACGGACGGCTGCAATTGCTCTCCCAGTAGGTGACGGTGATGTCCCTCTTCCTTGCACCTTTGTGTACTTGTTGGTTGCGATGGGTCCCCACCGGTAACCCGCTCCCCGGCTTCAAGCTGGGCCGGAGGAGCTCTACTCTTTGCCCGCAGGCGCTGGCCCTCAGAAACTGGTGCCCTGGCGGTGGCGGTGTCTCTGTTGTACAGGTTGGGCTGTTGCCTTCACTCGGGACTTGGTTGTTGGGGGATCTACGTCCCCTTCACTGACGGATTCGGCAATTTATGGCGACTCCCAGCCTTGCCGGGGTCCGAGAGGCCCCTGCCCTGGTGCTGACTGTCCTTCGGAACACTGCTCCAGACCACCGGGCACACAGCCTACGGGGTCCTTCCAGGAACTTCCAAACGGTCCCCCTCCAGACAGTCACCGCCGTTGCTGACCTTGCTGACCTGTCCTGCACACAGCTGGACTACTTCAGGCTTTTCTCTCTCTGTCTCCACTCTTGCTTTCCTCCTTTACTACCTTTCTTCTTCACTTTCACTTAGTTGTTTTCTTTAGCCCTGGC
Organism: Anomaloglossus baeobatrachus; assembly: GCF_048569485.1. Taxonomy (NCBI): domain Eukaryota; kingdom Metazoa; phylum Chordata; class Amphibia; order Anura; family Aromobatidae; genus Anomaloglossus; species Anomaloglossus baeobatrachus. The sequence continues at coordinate 162,617,535 of NC_134358.1, read as the reverse complement.
TGGGCTACTCCTCCACTCCTTCCACTTCCTCCTTCCTGACTAGACTCCAACTCTAGACTGCTGGTACTTCCCGCCTCCAGAGCTGTGAACTCCTCGGTGGGCGGAGCCAACCGCCTGGCCCACCCCCTGGTGTGAATCATCAGCCTCTGGAGGAAGGCAACAACGATTTTTGGTTAGCTTAGATGTTCCTACCTGGGATGTAGGGTGTGGTGGTGTGTGACCTGTGTCCCCTGGCTTGCCCAGGGCGACACATTCCCCCTTAGCAAAATGCAGACCGTCCGCGGGCTGCCGTCCTACACCGGTTTTATTTTTCTGCAAAAGATAACATGGTAAATCAACACATATACATTTTTAATAACTCTTCCCAAAACGGGAGGCACATTTCTTTAACGTTGCAAACGGTTTACGGTTACGGTTTCCGCTCTCTCCCACCCAAGCAACCTGGCCCTGATGATGCCCCTAAAGCCCAGGCAGCACCGCTTGACCCACAGTCCAGCACACGGTACCCGAGCGGGATCTGTCCTTTCCCTCCAGAGGGTAGCCACCGGTTCCTTTGGTGGCTGGGCCCCAGCCTGCTCTACTCAGGGCCATCCCTCCAACCTGCCTCTCCGGAGGCGGCATTGCGGAAAACGGTAACGGTAAACAACATATTTACAAGCCACTTAACGTTTGTGGGTGCCCTGCAAGTTCACGGGCTTGTCCATGGATAGTTCCCATGCAAAAACTTTTTAAACGGTCCCCACGGGGACAACGGTGCCGGCTCCAGCCGGTTCAATCACAAAGCAAATCAGGTTACTGTTCGGTAATCATTTTCATCATTGGCAGAACTTTCAAACTTTCAAACTTTTCAAACAAACAAACACTCTTTACATTCCGTGACCCCTTGTACTCACAGAACGGTCTCCCTGTACCTAAGTGGAGGTCTACCTAGGTTGGAACGGGTGGACCTTCGGGGACCGGTGTCAGTGGTGCTAGACAGTGGGGTAGAGGGAACAATCGGCTCCTCCTCCCGGCTATAGTGTGGGGCAGGCGGAGGCAGAGGGGAGCTGGGTACAGGTTCATCCCTGGGCACTGGCACTGGTTCTGGCTCACGGTTAACCGCTTCCACTACTTCTTCATCCACGGGTTGTGGGAACAGTATCACTGGAAGAATCACCGCGCCGTTCTGTGTAGGCCAGTTTGCTGGGAAGTCACCCATTACCGTGTGGATTATCTCGGCTGCCTTCTCCGCTGGTGGAGGAACCGGTACTTCAGCCTCTGCCTTCAACGCTGGGGGGCACCTTTTTAGATGGTCCCGGGAAACTGTGGCCAGGGTGCCCCCTTGGTCACGACTGATCTGGTAGGCCTTCCCATCTTCCCATTCTGTGGGTTGTATGACGTAAGGGACTTGCTCCCACTGATCATCCAGCTTGTGGGCCTTCCTCTTCCGTTTCAACACTACATCTCCTGGCTGGAAAGGACCCGCGGACGCCTTCTGATTGAACCGGTGCTCCTGCTGTTCTCGACTTCGACTGAGGTTTTTCTCCACATACTCCTGGATTTGCCAGTATTGTGCTCTCCTCCGACTTTCCCACTCCGCCGTCGAAGGGAGTGCTTCTGGGGCCTCCAACCCCATCTCCAGGTCCACCGGCAGGCGGCCAGGCCGAGCCCTCATCAGATACGCTGGGGTGCACTTCGTCGAGCTAGAGTGGATATTATTGTACATGTCGACCAAGTCGGGTAACTTTTCCGGCCACAGGTTCCGTTCTTCCAGCGGTAGCGTCTTGAGAAGCCCCAGGACCAAGTGGTTCATCTTCTCGCACATGCCGTTGGTTTGGGCGTGGTACGGAGTGGTCCGGATTTTCTTGCAGCCGTACAACTGGCAGAATTCGTGGAACACCTCTGCTTCAAAGGCCGGGCCTTGGTCAGTCAGCACCTTTTCGGGGTACCCATGAGGTCGGCAAAAATAAGCCTGGAACGCTCGAGCAGCAGTTCGACCAGTCAGGTCCTTAACGGGGACTACCACCATAAATCTTGAGTAGTGGTCTACAATGGTCAATGCGTAGGTGTACCCACTTCGGCTAGGGGTGAGCTTGACATGGTCTAGGGCGACCAACTCCAGCGGCTGATGGGTGACTATTGGATGTAAGGGTGCCCTCTGGCTAGTCTCGTCCTTTCTCCTCAGCGTACAAGGACCGCACTCTCGGCACCAGGCTTCCACTGATTCACGCATCCCACTCCAATAGAACCGCTCCCTCAACAGCATCTCCAGCTTCTTCCACCCGAAGTGGCCAGCACCATCATGGTATGCCCGCAGGACAGTAGCGACGTCAGCCTGAGGAATGACCAACTGGCATATTTTCTCATGGGTCTTCGGGTTGATCAGCTCACGGTACAGCCTCCCTTGGTGTAGGTAAAGCCGTTTCCGTTCCTTCCACAAGCGTTGGGCTTCGGCTGGGGCGGCAGGGTCTATTCCCGTAGCACCTTGTTCCACCAGAGTCTTGACAAGGCGAACAGCCGGCGCTTGGTCCTGAGCTTCCTGCCACTCTTGACTGGGCCGTGGGTCCAGATCCACTCGTTGCTGATGTACTTGTACCCTCTCAGTAGGCGGCTGGTGAAACGCAGGCAACTCAATCTCCTCGAGGTCGTCATCCTCGCACCCTTCTTCTGACAAATGGGGCATTCGGGAGAGTGCATCCGCATTTATGTTGACGCGACCGGCTCGGTACTTTATGGTGAAATCATAGTTGGCTAGCCGGGCTACCCACCGCTGCTCCAACGCGCCCAACTTGGCCGTGTTCAAGTGAGTCAGCGGATTGTTGTCCGTAAACGCGGTGAATGTTGCTGCCGCCAAGTAGTGGCGGAACCGCTCCGTGATAGCCCACACCAACGCCAATAGCTTGAGCTTGAAGGAGCTATAGTTCTCAGGGTTCCTTTCAGTCGGCCGGAGTTTTCGGCTAGCATAGGCAATCACCTTCTCCCTTCCATCCTGGACCTGGGATAGGACCGCTCCTAGCCCCACGTTACTAGCGTCCGTGTGGAGGATGAACGGGCGCCCATAATCAGGGTACGCCAGGACCTCTTCTCCGGTCAAGGCCGCCTTCAACTGACAAAAGGACTCTTCATGCTTGTCCTCCCACGACAGCGGGGCTCCAATGGGTCTACCACCTTTGGTCTGTCCCACGAGGAGGTCTTGCATGGGGGCAGCCATCTTCGTATACCCCTTTATGAAGCGCCGATAGTACCCCACCAGACCCAGAAACAGCCTTACTTCCCTTACTGTAGTTGGTCTCGGCCAGCTCTGGATGGCAGTAATCTTCTCAGGGTCGGGGGCGACACCATCCGCACTCACCACATGCCCTAGATACTGCACCCTGGGTTTCAGCAGGTGGCATTTAGAGGGCTTCAATTTCATCCCGTACTTGGCAAGGGACGCGAACACCTCGGCCAGGTGCTCCAGATGGGCCTCATACGTCTGGGAATAAACAATCACATCATCCAAGTACAGCAGGACGGTCTCGAAGTTTAAATGTCCCAGACAGCACTCCATCAGCCGTTGGAAGGTTCCGGGGGCATTGCACAGCCCAAACGGCATGCTATTGAATTCGCAAAGCCCCATCGGGGTGGTGAAGGCGGTCTTCTCCCGGTCCTCTGGGGCCACGGCCACTTGCCAGTATCCGCTGGTGAGGTCAAGGGTCGAGAAGTAGTTTGCAGTTCTCAGTGCAGCCAAAGACTCTTCAATACGAGGTAATGGACAGGCGTCTTTATGGGTTATCTGGTTGATCTTCCGGTAGTCCACACACATCCGCATGGTACCATCCTTCTTCTTGACCAGTACCAACGGAGCGGCCCAGGGACTACAGCTGTCCCGAATAACCCCTGCCTCCTTCATATTCCTCAACATATCCTTGGCACACTGGTAATGTGCAGGGGGAATAGGTCTATACCTCTCTTTGATAGGGGGATGTTCACCGGTGGGGATGTGGTGTTGGACCCCCTTGATCTGCCCAAAGTCTAGGGGGTGCTTACTAAAAACCTGTTCGTACTCCTGCACCACCCTGTATACCCCTGCCCTGTGATATGTAGGGGTATCATCAGTGCCTACATGTAGCTGTTGATGCCACTCCTTTGTCTCCCCCTGGGGTGGGGAAGTGCCGGTGGTAGGTGGGAGTGTGGATGGACTGGCTTCATGGATAGTGTGAGGGTCCAGGGTGAGCAGCTTGGCAATGGTGGCATACCGGGGAAGCCTGACTTCTTCCTCTCCACAGTTCAGCACTCTCACAGGCACTCTCCCTTTCTTCACATCCACCACCCCTCGGGCGGCCATTACAGTGGGCCAGTGCTCGGAAGGCATGGGCTCCATCATCGCAGGGTAGTCACGCCCCTGAGGCCCTACTGCTGCCCTACACCAGATCATCATCTCACTCCTAGGGGGCACAGTCAATGGAGCAACATCCATCACTCTCACTCCACCAATCTCCCCTCCTGTTGAGCTTACATGCTGGCGGTACATCAGGGCTCGGATCTCACGCTGCACAGCCCTCTGCCGGCTCCCTGCCGCTGTGGCGGCTAGCTGTTGTAATAGGGTTAACACATCAGCCATGCAGTGCTCCATCACATTGGTTCCCAGCACTATTTTCGGGTTATGATCACTGGGCTCATTCATGATCACAATCATACCCTGGTGTTGCAGTTCGGCTTGCCCCACTGTCATAGCCACTTGTTTATACCCCACCTGGGTCAATGGGAGTCCATTAGCGGCAATCAATGTTATACTATTGTCTGGGGGCGCCAGTTCGTCTACGGCCCAATACCGCTGGTACAACGTGTACGGTATGGTAGTTACCTGTGATCCAGTGTCCAAGAGAGCCATCACTGGTATGCCGTCCACAGCCACGGGGATGATAGGGCGGGCCCCGATATATCGGTCCCGCCAGTCCGGGGGGCCACGATGTTCTACTCCTGAGGATTGGCCCGGGGCCCCAGGGGTTGCTCGTTTAACGGGCACTGTCGGTAGTAATGACCCGGTTTACGGCACTTGTAGCAGATTGGGGGTCTGCTCCGCGGGTTGTTAGCACTTTTCCGCTGCATCCAGGGAACATCCTCGGGACTGTCAGCAAGCTGTATCTGCGCCGGAGGCTGAGGTCTGGTCAGAGGTTGTAGGGCAGCCAGGATTTTGGCAAGGTCTCCGTCCATGCGACGGACCTGGGCTGCCAGTTCTTCCACTGTGCTGCTCGGGGCTGCAGGTGTTGGAGAGGTTGATTTGGCTGAGGCCGCCACAACGGGAGCCGTCTCGACGGGCCACGGGGCGGGTTCCAGAACTTCGGTTGCTGGGGGCTGTAGTGCTTTAATGGCCCGCTCCTTTAACACAGCAAAGTCCACATCAGGGTGTTCCAGGGCCCACAGCCGGAGTTGTTTACGATCCTCAGGAGATCTCATCCCCTGCGCAAATTGCTCCACTAACATCTTGTTGCTATCCGCCTCATTAATAGGGTTCGCCCGCTTCAGCGTGCGGAGGGCGGTCTGCAGACGTAGAGCATAGTCCCGAATGCTATCCCCAGCTCGTTGCCGGCACTCGTAAAACTGCATCCTCAGCTCAGCTTCAGTCCGGGTCTCGAAGGCAGTCTGTAGCTTCTCAAAGATGGTGGCTACAGAGAGCCGGTCCCCCTCGGCCCAGGTCTCCGCTTCCTGCTCCGCCGCACCGGTTAACTGGCCTAGCACTATCGCTGCACGTTGCTTATCAGTCAGGGGGTACAGCTCTAGCAACGGGTTAAGCTTTTTCCGGAAGGCCTGTAGGGCATCCGGTTTCCCGTCATACTGCGGTAGCCAGGCAGCTCCGGGCGCATAGGGCAAGGAGAACGGCATGACCTGAGCGAGCATGGGGGCCGCGGCACCTCCCGCCGGTACGGCCGGGACCTGGGCAGGTCCATTCCCATCCGCGGGTGCCGCTGCGGCTGCGACCACCGCTCCTCCAGCGGCTCCGTCGGGCGCAGACATCTTGTTTCCGTCCCCCTTAGCTCTTTCCGGCCCCTCCTCTCTCGGGGCGGGGTTTTGGCCTTCGCGCCTCTACTGCTCGAGAAGACGCTCGAGCGGGAACTTTTCACGCCAAAGATGGCGGCTTCTGAAATTTTTCTGCCGGATATCTCCGGCGGTAACAAGGCGCACCTCTACCAAACGGCAGAGCGGTAAGATCCTGTTCGTGACACCAAGTTGTCGCGGGCGGGGAGGAGGGTGTCAGCACACCACGCTCACCCCTTCTGCTCGGGTCCGGCGGTTGCTGCTCAGTGGTGGCTCGAGCTGTGGGCCGGATCCCGGGGGTTTCTCGAGCGGCGCTCCTCGCCCGTGAGTGAAAGGGATTGGTTGGGTGTGGGGATTGTTTATTGTCCGTGACGCCACCCACGGTTGTGGTGATTTCACCACCGCTGCTCTATACGGGGATCCCGGGGATGGTGATGCGGAGCAGCCAGGTGTTGTGTTGCCCCTCCGTGGGTAGGGGTTGGTGATCCCGGGGCCCGGTGATGGCTTGGGAGGTGCAGGGCCTGGTGGGCGCAGGGACGCGGGGGCAGCGCTGTGCCTTGCGGCACTGTGGTACTCACTCAGCCTGAGACGCTGACACAGTTTTTACGGTAAACCAAACGGCTGGTAAGACGGTCCCACGGACGGCTGCAATTGCTCTCCCAGTAGGTGACGGTGATGTCCCTCTTCCTTGCACCTTTGTGTACTTGTTGGTTGCGATGGGTCCCCACCGGTAACCCGCTCCCCGGCTTCAAGCTGGGCCGGAGGAGCTCTACTCTTTGCCCGCAGGCGCTGGCCCTCAGAAACTGGTGCCCTGGCGGTGGCGGTGTCTCTGTTGTACAGGTTGGGCTGTTGCCTTCACTCGGGACTTGGTTGTTGGGGGATCTACGTCCCCTTCACTGACGGATTCGGCAATTTATGGCGACTCCCAGCCTTGCCGGGGTCCGAGAGGCCCCTGCCCTGGTGCTGACTGTCCTTCGGAACACTGCTCCAGACCACCGGGCACACAGCCTACGGGGTCCTTCCAGGAACTTCCAAACGGTCCCCCTCCAGACAGTCACCGCCGTTGCTGACCTTGCTGACCTGTCCTGCACACAGCTGGACTACTTCAGGCTTTTCTCTCTCTGTCTCCACTCTTGCTTTCCTCCTTTACTACCTTTCTTCTTCACTTTCACTTAGTTGTTTTCTTTAGCCCTGGCTGGGCTACTCCTCCACTCCTTCCACTTCCTCCTTCCTGACTAGACTCCAACTCTAGACTGCTGGTACTTCCCGCCTCCAGAGCTGTGAACTCCTCGGTGGGCGGAGCCAACCGCCTGGCCCACCCCCTGGTGTGAATCATCAGCCTCTGGAGGAAGGCAACAAGGATTTTTGGTTAGCTTAGATGTTCCTACCTGGGATGTAGGGTGTGGTGGTGTGTGACCTGTGTCCCCTGGCTTGCCCAGGGCGACACACATACATGCCAGCAATGGGGGGTGGCACACATGCCAGCATGGGGGGAGAACACACATGCCAGCATGGGGGGGAGGAGACACACATGCCAGCATGGGAAGGGAACATACATGCCAGCATGGGGAGGGGACATACATGCTATACTGGGGAGGAAACATGCATGTCAGCATGCGGAGGAAACATACATGCCAGCATGGGGGGGTAACATGCATGCTAGCATGGGGGGGGGACATTCATGCCAGCATGGGGGGAGACATACATGCCAGCATGGGGGGGACAAGCATGTCAGCATGGGGGGGGGAACATACATGCCAGCATGGGGAGAAAACATACATGCCAGCATGGGGGAGACATACATGCCAGCATGTGGTGGAAACATACACATGCCAGCATGAGGGGGGGGGGCATACATGCCATCATGGGGAGAAAACATACATGCCAGCATGGGGGAGACATACATGCCAGCATGTGGTGGAAACATACATGCCAGCATGAGGGGGGGGGGCATACATGCCATCATGGGGTGGAAACATACATGCCAGCATGGGGGGGACATATGCATGCCAGCATGGGGGGGGACATGCATGCCAGCATGGGGGGTAAACATGCATGCCAGCATGGGGAGAACATGCATGCCAGCATGGGGAATACATGCATGCGAGCATGGGGAAAACATGCATGCCAGCACGGGGAAAACATGCATGCCAGGATGGAGGAAGCATACATGCCAGCATGGGTAAACAAACATGCCAGGATGGGGAACAATGCATGCCAGGATGGGGAAACATGCATGGCAGGATGGGGAAAATATACATGCCAAAATGGAGGAAACATGCATGCCAGGATGAGGAAAACATACATGCCAGGATGGAGGAAACATGCCACGATAGGGTACATTTACCAGGAAGGGGAACATTTACCAGGATGAGGAAAATGTTAAGATGGGCAATATTTACCAGGATGGGGAACATTTACCAGGAAGGGGAACATTTACCAGGAAGGGGAACATGCCAGGAATGTGGACATTTACCAGGGTGGGGGTACATGCTAGGAAGGGGTACATTTACCTGGATGGGGGTACATTTACCTGGATGGGAGTACATTAACCAGGATTGGGAACATTTACCAGGAATGGGGTACATGCCGGGGTGGGTGAACATTTACAAGGATGGGCAATATGTCAGAATGGGGTACATTTACCAGGATGGAGGACATTTACCAGGCTGAGGTATATTTACCAGGATAGGGCCATGATGGGGACAAATATACCAGAATGTAGGAAATATATATCAGGATGGGGGACATGTTTACCAGGAAGTGGACCAGGAAGGGGGACATAACTACACAATGAAAGGGGAGGGTAGCAACTCGTACATCTTTATGGGATTTCAAGATGTTCAGACTTTGAAATGTAGATGTGGATTTAAGGGTGACATCTGATTACATTCCAGGCTAAAATCTCTGTCTAATATGCTGCAATTTTTTCCAGAAAGATCAATCCAACTGCTGTGTCTGGAAAGGGCTCAGCTGCAATGTGTGGTAAGCATGCATGAGCGTGATGGCCCCTGCTGAAGAGAAGACTGCAAAGGTAAGATTAAAATCAGTTATTTGCATAATAGTGAAGTGGCCGCAGGTCTGACCGCGGCTGAGTTCCCATAATCTGCGCCAACAAAATCCCCACGCTCAGATTTTATGCAAGGGTACATTTCTTTACTGGTAAACATCTCAATGACACACGCAGCTGGCTTAGCAGCACACATAACCAGGGTTTGCTATCCGGATCTTTAACTTCAGACACACGGTGCAGAACACAAAAAAAAACAGCAATGATAAACAAGAATTCTGTCCCTGACTTGCCCTATAGGTTACATTACCAGTCCAAAACACAAGGAGGGAGGGCTCCCACGTAGCAGGCCTGGACTCCGGGTAAACGACGGAGACTCCAAGGAGCAGAGATGGGGAAATCTTCAGCCCTCTCACCAGAGGACTAGCTTACAGTCTCTTGTAATGGAGGAAGGAGACGGTCCGGAGGTCCCTTGAGTCCAGGATCACATCTGCAGCAGTTCTGGCAATCCCTCACACGTCAGCGATGAGGGCAGTCCGAGGCAGGTCTGTTCAGGTACAGCTCCAGTAGCTCAGTGTCTTTTTTCCCGCACTTTTTTTCCTGTACAACCAGTGCCTGTGGGAGGGGATCAGATTTTACAGCGTTCGCCCCTCGAGCAATTTCAGCACTTGTCCACAAGGTGGCAGCACCATCTTGTGTAATGTCAGTCTCCATGTCTTTTTCAGTCACAACACAGTCAGAGCTGCTCGCATCGTTACATATCCCCCCACTGAAAGGTTGGCAGTCCCTGTCAACATTCACAGGTTCCAGGGCAGCGAGGACAGAGGCTGTGGCTGGGGGAGGCTGAGAAGCGGGCCATACATACTGGTCCCTATAAGACTGCCCAGGAGGAACCCCGAGGTTGATTTCCCTCCACTCTATCACCGGTTACACTCTCTACCTCCGTCAGTTCCCTAGAGGGAGGGCCAGTCTGCGCAGGCGGGTAACCAGTCCCGGAGTCAACAAGGTCACTATGCTGAGTAATGTCAATGGTGTCAGTCATGTCAGCAGTGTCGTCCTCACCGGGTACTGTGGTCAGGGAGTCAGGCTGGGATCGGCAGGGGCGCAACATATTCCGGTGCAAGGTGTGAGAGTTGCCCCTATCTTCGCCCCGGACTCTGTACACATGACCATCAGGGTAGGGGCGCTCAACTACCCGATAGACTTCAGCTTCCCACTTAGCTCGGAGTTTTCCTTGAGGCTTCTTAATACGAACCAGGACTAGCTGTCCTACTTCTAAGGGTTCTTCCTGTACGGGGAGCGGGTCAGCATGTCTCTGGCCCCGGATTTGTTGGCCTACCAGTCGGTATACAGTTTCCATCCTCTGACGATGAGTGTGTAGCCAGGATGGATAGGTACCGCCGGTATTTTTTTCAGGACTGGTCAGGTTTAGGTCATGGACCCCTTTTCCTGGGCGGCCAAAGAGAAGGGTGTGTGGGGTAAAACCCGTCACGGAGTGGACTTGATTGTTGTAGGCCCACACTAGATCCGGGAGGAATTGGGGCCATTGGTCTTTCTTGTCATCGGCTAAGGTGTGGATCAACTGGAGTAGAGTCCGGTTAAAGCGCTCACACGCACCATTCCACTGTGGGTGGTAAGGGGTGGTTCTGGACTTCTGGATCCCATACATCCGATGCAGCTCCTCGATAATTTGACCTTCAAAACAAGCCCCCTGATCATAGTGCAACCTCTCCGGACACCCATAGACCTGGATGAACTGTCGACAGATGGCCCGCGCAGCTGATTCGGCAGTCTGATCTTTGGTAGCAACAGCAACTGCGAATTTTGTGAAATGGTCTACCATAACCAGACAGTATTGGTAGCCACCACTCGCCGTCCCAATCGACAGGTAGTCCACAATCAACAGCTCAAGGGGCCGGGATGTCTCAACTGTTTGGACAGGTGCACGCTGTTCAGCGGACTTGTAAAGCTCACAGGTGCGACAGGCTTGGCAGACACCTTCAAACAGCTTGCAGAGTCCCGGACAGTAGATGGACTGTTGGACCCACCGGAAGGTCTTGTCTATTCCAAAGTGGCCGTTCCTCTTGTGTGCTTCTCCCACCATCTCACGGGCCATTTGGGCCGGCACTACAACCTGTAGGCACTCCTCCAGCATGTGGGATAGGAAGATCCTCTGGTATAGCACTCCTTCTCTCAGAATCAGATGATCCCATTGGCTGAGCAGGGTCAGGGTACTGGTGGACAGTCGTGACCGCGTGTCAGAGGACGGCTTCTGCTGCAGCTTCACCCATTGTTTGAGTAGGGCACATTCAGCATTCCGGTCCTGGATTCTGCACCATTCCTGTGGGGACAGTGGGGACCCTACTGGAGTGCCAGCCTCATCCACAGCATACTGGCGGCAATCCATCATCTGCCGGGCTAATCTTCCGAAGTCAGACATCTCGTCTCCTTCCAGCTCTTCGTCCCAGTCCTTAGTGGGCGAGGGGGATGTCCTTCTGTACAGGCTGTCCGCATTCTGATTTTCAGCCCCAGCTCTATATTTAATCTTGTAGTTAAACTTGGAGAGCCGAGCCATCCATCGCTGCTCCATAGCCCCAAGTTTCGCATTTTCTAAGTGGGCCAAAGGGTTGTTGTCCATCAGAACTAGTACTTCTGTCCCCGTCAGTTATCCGGCAAATTTCTCAGTCATTGCCCACATCAAGGCCAAGAGCTCCAGCCGGAATGAACTGTAATTGGTGGGATTCTTTTCACCTTCATGTAGGGACCTGCTGGCATAGGCTACAACACGTTCCTTGCCTTCTTGTACCTGTGAGAGTACTGCCCCCAGACCCTGTAGGCTGGCGTCAGTATGTAATTGAAAGGGCAGGGTGTAATCTGCATATGCCAGGATGGGGGACGACGTCAAGGGACCTTTTAGAGCTTGGAAGGACTCCTCTTGGGTAGGCCCCCAATTGATGCGACGTCCTCTGGGACTGTTGGTGGTCCCTCGAAGCAGGTCGTGCAGTGGTGCGGCAAGCCGGGCGAAGTTCTTGACAAAACGACGGTAGTAGGCTGCCAGTCCCAGGAAAGCCCGGACCTCCTTGACAGTTGTGGGCTGTGGCCAGTCCCGTACAGTAGCTATTTTCTCCGGCGATGGTTGTACACCTTCGGCCGAGATCCTGTGGCCCAGGTAATCGATCTCCTGCTGTAGAAGACGGCACTTGCTGGGTTTCAACTTCAGGCCATGTTCCCCTAGCCTCTGGAACACGTGGCCCAGCTTCTGTAGATGTTCTTCGAACGTGGCTGAATAGACCACAATGTCATCAAGGTAGATGAGGGTGAAGTCGAAATTGAAGTCTCCCAAGCAGCCTCTGGAAAGTTCCCGGCGCGTTGTTCAGGCCGAAGGGCATCCTGTCAAACTCGTACAGGCACATGGGTAGGACAAAAGCGGTCTTTTCTCTGTCCTTTTTGCTCATGGGTACCTGCCAATAGCCGCTGGCCAGATCCAGGGAGGAAAAGTACTTGGCTTTCTTCAGAGCCGTCAGGGATTCTTCAATCCTCGGCAAAGGGTATGAGTCCCGGGTGGTGCAAGCATTCAGGCGGCGGTAGTCCACACAGAACCTCAGGGATCCGTCTTTCTTTTTAACTATTACCACCGGTGCAGCCCAGGGGCTCTGGCTCTCTCGTACCACTCCGGCATGGAGCATGGAATTCAGGAGGCTTTTCACTTCTTGGTATTGCTGGGGTGGTATCTGCCGGTATCTCTCACGGATAGGAGAAGCGTTACCCGTAGGGATCTCGTGTTGGATACTGGTGGTGCATCCAAAGTCGGTGTCATGCCGGGCAAAGGACGCCTGGTGTTCCTGTAGTAGTTTTTCCACCTGTGACACTTCCTGTTTAGAGTATTGAGATGTATCCAGCTGACACTTCTCTAGAAGCTCCTTTCCAGCTTCAGTGTCATCTATGGCGGTGGCTATGGCGGAGACAGTCACTGTCCAGTCTCCCTCTGTCGATGGGGCAAACTGGAAGGAGCCCCTGGGATTCACCTCTGTAGGTAGGGCGTAGACTCTGGTGAGCTGTGTCCCCGCTTCTAGGTCGACGCCTACACTAGCCGTATTGCTCAGTCGGACAGGGATCCTTCCCCTCCTCACGACAGCCAGAGTGCGAGCGACTAATGGGTTCAATTTTCCCTCCCTCGGGGTTTGCGGCTCAATCAGTACCTCCACGCCTTCAAGCGGTCTTGTGGTGCTAAGGGGTAGCGAGATAATTGTCTCCTTTTCAGCCGGTAAGGTGATCCTAGTGTGGCGAGGCACGGTGATAGTGGCTATGGGCCGTTGTTCCTCTGCCAGTTGCTGTAGGCTGCAGGCCCGAACCACTCTTCGGAATGCTCGGCGGGTGGCCCCGTGTGTGGTAACTTCCTGCCAGTACTTGGGTCCCCGCTTGGTAAACAATACCAGGTCCAGGTCTTTCAGGATGTTCATCCCAATAATCATGGGCGTGTCCGAACCGAAGCCTTCTTTGACCACGATTATCCCCCTCTTCCCGAGATCCTGTCCACACATTTCGGTGCTCATCCAAGCTACTCCCGTTACTGGAATGGGTAGATTGCTGTCCGCTTTGATCTTGATGACGGTATTCGGGCCATAAGCAGCCCGTGGTTGTAGATATTTCTCGTAAAACTGTTCTGAGATGGTGGACACCTAGGATCCAGTATCCATTAGTCCTTGCACGGCAACCCCCTCTAGCATTACTTTCAGTGTAGGGCTGTTTGATGCAAGCTTGCTCCTTTGTTGGCTCCTTTTCTCCGTGGTCTTCCCGGTCGAGTGAGCCTCCTCAGCCGGGGTGTCTAGTTTAAAGGTGCCCGCTGTTGAGAGGCATGGCTTGGCGGTTCTAGTGGATAGGCCTGGGGTTCCATCCGCTGTTTCGAGTGAAACTCCGCTTGCTGTGGTGTTTGACAGTCCATTCGATGGAACGGCTGCGGGTCGGGTTGGAAAGAGTTCTGGGGGCAACGGTTTGCTCTGTGACGGGGGTCACCACATGTCCAGCACTTCCCCATAGGCCGGCTAGGTTGCCGTCTCACTTGCCTATCCGCCTGTTGGTCTAATGTGAGCTGCAGCACCTGCTTCTGTAAATCCGCCACCATCTGCTTCAGTTCCTCCGTGTCGCTGTTTGGAGTATTTGTACTGTACATGGATCTGCAAGTAGCGGTATAAGTCTCTGTTCCCGTAACAGGTCCCCTAGAACGTTCTATGGCTTCTTGTTTAACCTCAGCAAATGTAAGGGCTGGATTTATCCGGAGTAAGTCCTGCAATGAGCGGTTGAGATACGGATCTCTCAGTCCTATTACGAATTGGTCCCTCAGCACCAGGTCGCGGGAGGATGTACCAGCTAGATTTTCTACATTTTTGCAGGCTTGTTCCAGCAGTACTTGGAGAGCGTTCGCATATCGGGGAATGTCCTCCCACTCGAGCTGTGTACGCTGGAAGAACATGTAGCGCAGTGTTCCCAGGTATCTGGTCGGCCCAGAGGTGTTCTCTAGCACCCGCACCAAGTCATCTAATGTATGCTGGCCCCTAACTGTCTCCAGTCTGACCGTCGTCCATGCCTCCCCCTCTAACGTCAGCATAGCCATTTCCGCTAGGGTCTTAGGATCAACATTATACATTTCCCCCACTACCCTAAGTTGTTCCGCCCATTCAGGTACAGGGTAATTCCGTCCATTAAACTTTCTCACTTGATTTACAATAGACGCCAGAGGAGCTGTCTGACTATAAGCTACCACCGGGAGGGGATTTTGTTGGTCACAGATCCTGCCGACTACGCCAGATGAAGTGGCCGCAGGTCTGACCGCGGCTGAGTTCCCATAATCTGCGCCAACAAAATCCCCACGCTCAGATTTTATGCAAGGGTACATTTCTTTACTGGTAAACATCTCAATGACACACGCAGCTGGCTTATCAGGACACATAACCAGGGTTTGCTATCCGGATCTTTAGGGCTGCTAGGGGAACTACAATCTCAACTATCACGCAAGGACTCCCCTCCTTACAAGGACGGTGCTAAGCAGTGCTGTTATGCTGTAGCTGTGACAGAGGACCTTATCCCTTATTTGATATTGTGTCCCCTAAAGAGTCAGGATGAACGAAATGCGTCGGGTCGACTATAGGGTCATAGTAGGGGTTCAGTCAAGTGAAACTAGCTGTGGACCATTGTTTTTGCATAGCTATATTCTGAGATCTATATCATTTTTATTTATCTGCTGGTGGAGCTGTTTGGCTAAGTTCACACAGGGCATCTTTTGCGGCATTTTTGGTTACTTTTTTGAGCTCACAAAGATGCACCAACATACATGCATTTCCTTCTCCAAGTAAAGTCTATGAGATCTCTATTTTTGTCCACACTGGGCATCTTTTTTTGTCTGCATCTTGGCTGTGTTTTTCAAGATCCAGCATGTCAATTCTTTTTGCGTTTTTACTGCGTTTTTGAGCCCTTCAGTCAATACAGTAGATTTGACTTGAAAAACGCAATGGGCAAAGCAAAGTAAAAAAACGTGGTAAAAACACATTGCGTTTTTGATGCATTTTAAGATGCACTCAAGATGTGAACATAGCCTCTGGCAATTTATTTTTTGCGGGACCACATGACGTTTGTTTTCAGCAATACCATTTTTATTTACATGCAATTTTTTTTAATGTCGCTTTATTCTGTTATTTTTCAGCAGTTTTTGCCACTTTTTTTACGGTTATCATTGAAGGGATTAAATAGTGTGACAGTTTTATAGATCGGGTCATTCCAAATACGGCGATGCCATATATGTGTGCTTTTTTGCTTATTTTTATATTATTTAATTTGTCTTCAATGAAAAAAAAAAAAATTTGTCATAAAGCCAAATTGGATATAATTCCACACCAAACATAAAAAAGGGGGTGGACAAAAGTATTGGCACCGTTTGAAAAATCATGTGATGCTTCTCTAATTTGTGTAATTAACAGCACCTGTAACTTACCTGTGGCACCTAACAGGTGTTGGCAATAACTAAATCACACTTGCAGCCAGTTGACATGGATTAAAGTTGACATGGATTAAAGTTGACTCAACCTCTGTCCTGTGTCCTTGTGTGTACCACATTGAGCATGGAGAAAAGAAAGAAGACCAAAGAACTGTCTGAGGACTTGAGAATCCAAATTGTGAGGAAGCATGAGCAATCTCAATGCTACAAGTCCATCTCCAAAGACCTGAAAGTTCCCGTGTCTACGGTGCGCCGTGTCATCAAGAAATTTAAAGCCCATGGCACTGTGGCTAACCTCCCTAGATGTGGAAGGAAAAGAAAATATGACGAGAGAATTCAATGCAAGATTGTGCAGATGGTGGATAAAGAACCTTGACTAACATCCAAACAAGTTCAAGCTGCCCTACCAACAGGCGGATAGGCAACAGTGTCAACCCGTACTATCTGTTGGCGCCTGAATGAAAAGGGAATGTATGGTAGGATACCCATGAAGACCCCACTTCTTACCCCGAGACATAAAAAAGCCAGGCTGAAGTTTGTCAAAACTTACCTGAGAAAGCCTAAAATGTTTTGGAAGAATGTTCTTTAGTAGAGCTTTTTGGGTAAAGCCATCAACATAGAGTTTACGGGAAAAAAAAGAGGCATTCAAAGAAAAGAACACGGTCCCTACAGTAAAACATGGAGGAGGTTCCATGATGTTTTGGGGTTGCTTTGCTGCCTCTGGCACTGGACTGCTTGACCGTGTGCATGGCATTATGAAGTCTGAAGACTACCAACAAATTTTGCAGCATAATGTAGGGCCCAGTGTGAGAAAGCTGGGTCTCCCTCAGAGGTCAAGCATCTTCCAGCAGGACAATGACCCAAAACACACTTCAAAAAGCATTAGAAAATGGTTTGAGAGAAGCACTGGAGACCACTAAAGTGGCCAGCAATGAGTCCAGACCTGAATCCCATAGAGCACCTGTGGAGAGATCTCAAAATGGCAGTTTGGAGAAGGCACCCTTCAAATCTCAGGGACCTGGAGCAGTTTGCCAAAGAAGATTGGTCTAAAATTCCAGCAGAGCATTGTAAGAAACTCATTGATGGTAAGGCTGCTTTCACACATCCGGCTTTTGCAATGCGGCACAATCCGGCACTTTGCAGGAAAACCGCAACCGTTTTTTTTTGCTTACCTGTTGCGTTTTTCCTGCATAGACTTTAATTAGTGCCGCATTGTGCCGCATGGGCTCGCGTTCGGGCCGGTTTTTGCCGCATGCGGCAGATTTAGCCGATGCGGCGGCCGGATGGAACGTTCCCTGGCACGTTTTTTGCTCCGGCAAAAAAAAACCGCATCGCGCCGCATCCGGCCGATGCGGCGCTTTTCCCAATGCATCCCTATGGATGCCGGATGCGGCGCGATGCGTCAAAAACCGCATCCGGCCGCCGCATGCGTTTTTTGCCACTGCGCATGCTCAGTAGCATGCCGCAAGCGGTAAAAACCGGACCGGCCGCATGTAAAAAACTTATGCAAAGGATGCGGTGTTTTCACCGCATCCGTTGCATAGGCTTCACAGCCGGATTGAGCCGCAGAGCTCAAGCCGGATGTGTGAAAGTAGCCTTACCGGAAGCGGTTGTTCGCAGTTATTTTGGCTAAAGGTTGTGCAACCAAGTATTAGGCTAAGGGTGCAAATACTTTTGTCTGGCCCATTTTTGGAGTTTTGTGTGAAATGATCAATGATTTAATTTTTGTTTCATTCTCTTTTGTGTTTTTTCATTGCAAGCAAAATAAATGAAGATAATAATACCAAAAAATTTGTGATTGCAATCATTTTCAGGAAGAAACTGAGTATTATCTGACAGAATTGCAGGGGTGCCAATACTTTTGACCAGCACTGTATATATTTAAGTTTTGTATTTTATGATTATTTTTTCAAGATTTTTAAACTTTTATTTTATTTTCTTTCTTACTCATTCTTTCTATTTAACTTTTATTACTCTGATCACTTGTATAATGTTCTGCAATGCACAAATATTGCAATATATTACAATATATTACATAAATCTATGTTTCACTGACAGAACCCTTTGAGACTATGCTTTGGCATGGTCTAACAGGCTACCATAGCTGACAAATTTGGAGGTCATCATGACATCCTCAGGTTGCTATGACTACCATCAATACTCCCTCTCCCAGCCTCCTAAATGCTATGATCGCTTTGATTGTAGCATTTGGCAGGGTTAAACAGCCAGAGGCGGTGTGGGGATCGTCCTTGGCTGTGACAGTTGGAGCTCGGCTGTCACTTACACTGAGCTCTCCGTGGCAATCGTGCAGTTACAGCTCCTGTGTCTGCATGATGACTGTGACATACCGCTACGTCCATTTGTAGGAAGTCACCGCAAAATATGATGCACTGGTACATCAAAAGTCAGGATGGGGTTAAATAAGCCATGATAATTGCTTATGCAGCCAATTTTTTAGGTCACAGCAGTGTTCCTCAGTGTATCCCACCTTCTGTGGTGATTTAGCAGTATACAGTATGTATGTGGTCCACACAAGCTGATTAGTTGTACAGATCATATGGCGCAACACATTTTTTTCATATTTTTTTTAAAGGGACATAAGTTTCCTTTTGCTGATGCCACCACTATTCCATAGAGCTAGAAAATATCACACTACATATTTTTAGAGAAGGATACTAATACTCCACTTAGCAATTTTTAGCCAAGGGTATAGAATTTGCAGTAACTCATATCTATAGTATATAGATAAGTATACAAAATACTAACATCTCACTCTTTATCAGGGGAAACTGTATGTTGTAACAATGCTTCCAGGCATAGAGCGTAGAGATAACTTGTTTTCATCGGAGAATCCCTTTGTCACCTATCCTATCTGGCAAAATGCGGCAGTTTTATCTCTTTTGGTATTGAGCAGCAGTGCACATGCTCAGTCTTAGCTCCAGTCTTGCCCTATGGGGCTGTCAAGCAATATTCTGTTTTTTTTCCAGTAGCCACATTGCGAATGAGTGAAACAATGGTTGGACATTCAACAAGCTGCTCCATTATGTAACAGAGATAAAAAATCCTCGTTTACCTGATTTAGTGCGTGTCCCAGCGGTGGTACACAGACTTATCAGAAAGCTATCACATATTCCATGGGTAGATGATAACTTGTTTTCACTACCCTTTAAGAAACGTCAGATTTTTGGCTGATCCTGTTGACTTTAGCCTTATGTGTATGGAATCTGTCTAAAGGCTCATTCATTGGAAGAGATGGAAGAAAAGGGTTAATCCGCGCTGCCAGAAGAAGATCACTGAAGATCGATGGGGATTAAAACATCTGATTTTATTGTTCGACGCATTTCGGAGCTGTAAAACCCCTTCAGGAACAAAATTAATAATATACATAACGTAATGTACATTATTGATTTTGTTCTTGAAGAAGGGGTTATACAGCTCCGAAACACGTAGAAGAATAAAATCAGATGTTTTAATCCCCCGTTGGTCTCTTGGTGATCTTCTTCTGGCAGTGTGGATTAACCCTTTTCTTCCATCTTCTGCAATGCTATCCTCCTGGGTTCTGCAACAGTCATCTTTATCACGTTTTAGTGGTTGTGTCTATAACACAACCACACCAGGTTAGTGCACCTATTTAAATCCTTTCTGGTACCACCGGATAAGCCCCCTTTTGTACCCTACCCTTCTTTGTCATTTCAATTTTTACTAAGGGCTCATTCAGGCATCCATGCACATCAGTCTGATCTCGGAATGTCATGCATGGACCGGCCGAAGTTCTCGCAACCAGAGTGTGATGGCCTCAGAAATATATGAAGCCTTCATGCTCCGATATGTAAGCCTGCGGCTAGTTCTTACATTGTGGCTCAAGATTGGACTGATGTGCATGGTTATCTGAATGAGCGCTAATAGTACTGGCTGCACAGAAATCATAATCCTTCGCGCAGCAACTCCGATCTGGTCATCTCTGTAGTGCGCCGTCTAGAATGGAGTTGCTGCAGGAAGGACGTCCTTAGAGGCAGCACTAAAGAATTCTACTTTTCCTATATGTATGTATGTCAGTCTCAGTCAACACCACAGTTTTGAAGAGTGGGCGGAGCATTGCGAGGAGAGGCGGTGACCATGACAAAGCATCATCATTTACATTACAACAGTGGCATAAATTAGGACAGACACGTACTTTAGTAACCCCGGACATTTCTGTCATAATGTACGTCACATTTGTGTGGTAAGATATGATGTCTCTGCCGACTGCTCTTTTGCGCTTTCTCCCCTTGTAGCTCCTCACTCTTCAAAATGTTGGTGGTGGTGGCGAGGACTGGTGTACATCCGGCAAAAGTCAGAGCTGCCGAAACTGAACAATCAAAGCGGTGTGTAATTTTTATATTATGAAAAGAGATAAAGAAAAATGCAAGTTTTATTAATCAGAAAAAAAAGAGTATTGCCCTATAGAAATACATCAAATGTATAACAGTGCAAATTTTCATGTTTGCTCCATTAAAAATGAAAGCAATACCCTAAAAAGCCATGAAATCATTGTAATTATAAAGAAAGCGTAATGGGATCTCGTCCTGTGTCACAACCGTCCAGAAAGTCTAGGACAGTCCATAAAAAGAGGGTATTTTTTTGGCTTGTCTGTGACAGAAATGTAAGGCATCTCTAATTTTTTTGAAGCTGAAGAAACGTATTCAGATTATTTGGCCTGTAATTATTATTGGACAGTGAATGCAGCTGGTGTCTTATCAGAATTATGGGCTGTAGTTAGGGATCTCTTTTATAATCATAATGATTTATTTTTGTTTTCCAATATGTCCGTAAAAAATATTGTCTGTCCTTGTGGTTTTTTTATAAGCAGTCTAGAAAAAGTAAAAAGTCATAAAAAGTCAAATTGGCAGCCTTGATCTTGTCCTGTAACTGAACAGCTTCGCCTTAGTCTGTAATGGACGCTAGAGGGTGCTGTTTGCATTTGCTAAAAAAGTGATCTTGTACAAACCTGCACAACATGCAGCCCATCAAAGGGTTTGCTAGATCCCGCAGACCACTGCCTGGGAGACATCGGCGCTCTTCTTCCTATATTCCAATTTATTTGCATCTTTCTGATGTGAAATACAATTGATCACTTGTGCTCCGTGACTGGGGAAGTGGAGCGCTCATCAACCCCAACCCCAATGTGCAGCAGCAAAAAGAGGTCAGCACGCTACTGACCTTAGTAGCAAAGAGGGTAAGGGGGAGAATATTTTGGAGAAGGGCAGTGGGGAAGATAATTGAAAGCCGGACAATGTGGGGGGAATATTTTGCAGAGGAGCAGAATGGGGGGATATTTTGCAGAGGAGCAGTGGTACTGATATTTTGGAGAGGTGCAGTGTGGGGGGGATATTTTGTAAAGGGGCAGAGGGGAGGATATTTTGGATAGGGGCAGTGTGTGTGTGTGCTAGGAGAGGGGCAGTCTGTGAGGAGTATTTTGGAGAGGGGCAGTAGGGGGACGATTTGGAGAGATTTGTGTGGGGGGATATTTTGGAGAGGGGCAATGTGGAGGAGGATATTTTGCAGAGGGGCAGTATTAGGCCGGTTTCACACATCCGGCTTTTTGCCGTTTTGCCGGATGCGGCGCTCTCCCGTACAGTTAATACAGTACAATGACAGCGCTGTAACTTCCGGGTCACATGCGCCGGTCACATGACAGCATGTGACCGGCGCTTGTTGCGCTGTCATTGTACTGTATTAACTGTACGGGAGAGCGCCGCATCCGGCAAAACGGCAAAAAGCCGGATGTGTGAAACCGGCCTTAGGGATATTTTTTACAAGGTCAGTGGGGAAGATATTTTGGAGAGGGACAGTGTGGGGGAATATATTTTGCAAAAGGGTAGTATCAGGGATATTTTAGACACGGGCAGTGTGAAGGTGATATTTGGAGAGGGGCAATGTAGGAGAGGATATTGTACAGAAGCATAGGATGGGGGAGGATATTTTGGAGAAGGTCAGTGTGGTTTAGAGAGAGCAGTATGGGAAGATATTTTGAAGAGGGATAGTGTAGGGAAGATATTTTTGAAAGTAGCAGTGTCCCGCACAGTGACCATGCACATCTTTCACGCGACTAGGGCACATCTGAACACATGCCGTGAAAGATGTGCATGGACCAACGAATGTCCAGCACACAATGAAATACACAGGGAACACCAGGGACACAATAACAACGGTGGGCCCTACCACTTAGGAGAATAGAGTGGAGATACCTTCTGAACTCACCCGAGGCTGTACCCTAAGCTCCCTAACGTCCTTATACAGGTTATTTTATCCCATAGTTGATCACAAGCCTAGGCTCTCGCTTGCCCTAAACTTACCCTGACTAGTGGAATGGCCAGCAAAAGCACTAGTCCCATCACTGCACTAATAATACATGAGGAAAGGACACAGACAAGTAAATCAACAAAAATGATACACTCCAACTTCACAGCTGTAGCCAGACACCAGGGCTGCAACCAGCACCGCTTCCGCCAGAAGGACAACACCACCAGCAAGGGCTCCAGCAGCAGCAAGACTTTGGTGGCTAGTCTCAGAATGAAAGTTCTATTACCTGCCTCATGTGATGGTACATGTGACAATTTAACCCCTTCACGACCATGGATGGATCTTTCCGTCATGGATCGTGTCCCGGTAAGCCCCGCCCCCTGCCGCATTTGTATTTTGTACAGGAAGCATGACTATAATTTATTCAAGGACACAGTATGGGAGATATTTTTATTTATAAGGAATTATAATGACACTTATTTTTAAGGGTACCATGTTGGGAAGTGCTGCTGAAGATGGAGAAGAGGGTAGTCTAGAGAGATGAACTCTGGGTGTGAATACTCATGATGGTAACTGAGCTACATGGAAACAAAAAACGACATCAATTAGAGAGGGTGTCATCTAAATGATACCTAGATGTAAATGTTTATTAGTGATCCTTCCTTCTTCTTATCAGTACTCTTGTTCCTGTATGGTCCACAGTCTGATGATGACTGTTAACAATATTTTCCAGTATTTTCTTACCAATTTTTCGGGCATATTGGGAGTTGTAAGTTCATGCGATACAATTGTACATGGGTCTCCTCTGACATTGCAATTGGTCGCTGTTCTAAGCTTGGTGACTTATTTATGCTATGATGGCAGTTCTGGTGCTGCATTCATGTACTAACGGTTGACTTGGCACTGTATTCATGTACTGACAGTGGTTCTTACGTTGCATTCATGTGCTGACGGCTCCAATCTTGTTCATGTGTTGCAATCCAAAACGTGCTTCATTACTATGTTAAAACTCAAAAATCCTCAAAAACCTAGAGTTTTAAGATTGTGATCTGGATTTGTCAAGATTCTGCTCAGTTTCTGCTCCAAAAACTCAGTGTTAGTTAGCATATGCTCTCACTTGTTTGGTTTTTTTTACCAGAAACTGAGCACAATGTCTCCAAATCCTCAAAAGAAGGTTCTGGTGATGTATTTATGTAAGCACCCCTTTAAATCTTTTGCAGCCCTTGGGATTTTTTCAGTATGGCAATGTGCCTTTGTGCCAAAAAAATTGTTGTACACCCCTGCTGTACATGAACGGCTAAAGGTCAACCTTGGGTTGTGTTTGCATCCTATTTTTTCAGGTGGGTTATTCTTACTTTCCTCTTTCTTGTTTGGTTCTGCTTACTTCCTATTTATTTTGGTGGATTCTGCTCTCTTCCCATTCCTTCCTGAAGAGTTCTTCTCATTTTCGATTCCTATTCTTTCTTGGTGAGTACTGTTCACTTACTATTCTTTTTCGGTGAGTTCTGCTCACTTCTTATTCTTTCTTGGTGAGTTTCCCTCACTTTCTATACCTTTTTGGGGAGTTTTGTTTACTTCCTTTTTTTTATATGTGCAGGAATGAGGCATCTGTAAGGGGATGGACTTGTTGTTGCATTCGCCCCATAAGACACAAATTGCATTATTATTGTACAATGTAATGTGAATTATGTCCTGCATTATTGTGAAAAAAATGTCATGTGAATTGTGCTATGTAGTAGTGTTGTAGGTGTTATGCTGACAGTAGGGTCAGAAACCATTAATAGTTGGGACTAGCCCATAGTGGGAGTGGCTAGAATACAGGAAAAGTGACAACTTCCCGTGGAACATCAGATAGGGCCCAGCCTATGACTAGAACAGAACTAGGGTCTAGTTAGCCAACAAGGCTGCATGACGTGGGTGTCCCTGCAACTAGAGAGGAATGGACAAAACCATATATCAGAGAAGAAACCAATATTTCCATAACCTGACCTAGAACATACATCAATCCAGATTAACCCAAAAAATGTCCCAGAAAACACACAATACTGTAAATATATAGATAACATCTTTATTAATAGCACCAGAATTCAATTTAAAAACAATTACACAAAAAACATGTTAAAACCATAAAAACATATGGTAAAGGAACAGGTCACACTCATGACCCCAATAAATAACTTTAAGCAGTAGGGAGAAAATATATGATTAACATTGCTTAAATCTCCTCAACAAAAAGCCACATACCGCCATGAGTCCAAAAATCACTGCCAATATTGCTGAACTATTAAGACTGCAAAGTAAAAAGGCAGGGGCTGTAAAAGGTGAATCCCTAGAGATTACCTGCTGTCATGTTCAGCCATAGTGTGATACTGTTCCCCTGTCACACACTCCAACGTGCGTTTCCCTTACGCTTCCTCAGGGAGTCCGGTATGTGGCTTTTTGTTGAGGAGATTTAAGCAATGTTAATCATATATGTTCTCCATACTGCTTAAAGTTATTTATTGGGGTCATGAGTGTGACCTTTTCCTTTGCCATATGTTTTTATGGTTTTAACATGTCTTTTGTGTAATTGTTTTTAAATTGAATTCTGGTGCTATTAATAAAGATGTTATCTATATATTTATTGTTGTGTGTTTTCTGGGACATTTGTTTGGGTTAATCTAGAGTGGAACGGAGCCTGAGATAGTTTGATCCAGAGTGTAGAGCAAGAAAGTGTTGACCAGAACACTTAGTGATTCAACAGTCGGGTCAATAGGATGACTTTCATGGACTGTGCTGTTTTGCTGAGCTGGATGGTGGTAAGAGACTTGAGATGATTGAAGAGACTGTGTTTGAATACGCAAAATGTTGACAATGAAACATCCAAAAAGATATGTGCTCGCTATCCTTTGTGTTACGTAATAGACTGTGTTTTTACAGGTGGTCTCCTGCAGTGAATGAGTTAACATTCCATCCTGGCCAGCCAACGGCAGCAGCAACATAAGGCTTTCAATGGTGTACCATCCCAGTAGCAAGAGCACCCACACCCAGCCAGGACCCTCATTTTTCAAGTGGCGTGCTGGGTGTAAGAGAACTCCACCTCACCCATTACTCTGTGCCATGCTACATTTGGCGTAGTCAGCAGGATTTTGCTTTGAGGATGAACGATGATGATGATGCAGGGAAGGTTCAAGTCACATGGGAAATGGCGACGGGTACATGGTCCAAGATGGCGCCAAGCACGACCTGTAAGATAGCGGGCCATGGAGAACTGTAAGGGTGCAAAGATGTGGTCAGCTCTCAAGGGTTTGCAACTATCAGAGGGAATGCGACACTTCAAGGTGTCAAGTTTGTTGTGAGGAGTGTCCGCCCTTTAGAGCGAAGTGGAAAGAGAAGGTCCACCCATTGCGCCCCTTGCAGAGTGACAGCAGATCTGGAAAAAACGGATGGTGAGCCGGAAGAGACTCCACCCAATGCTAGGCAGAGCTGTGATGCAGGACGCTAAGGGGTGAACAGGACAGCACCATTTTTTGGGTAAGAGTGGAGTGGCAGGTACTGAAGAGAGGGGTCAAACCTGATCTTTTACCCCAGGAAGAGGAGGGAGGTAAAGTGAATATGGAGCTGTTCAAGCCTATGAAAGAAATTGGGGCCTACTCCAGAGGTTCGGAGCAGGATGACCCCATTTGCACTCTGGGGTCAGAGAAAGAGGAAACACAGTCTTGTCCTCCGGCCTTACCAATGGTTGAAAACTAATAGTAATAATAATTTTTACTTATACAGCAGCAACATATTCCGCAGCACTTTACAATTCAAAGAGGACATGTACAGACACATTGAGACATTCCAGAGTAACACTATTCAATATCTACCAAGAGGAGTGAGTCTTCCTTGCAAGCTTACAATCTATGAGGAAATAGGGGAGGGACAAAAGGTAAATGTTAAAAAGTGCTTGTATTGTACTTTCCAGCCATCAATATAATATTCAAATAGTGCTGCATGTGCCAGTCACCAGCCAGTGTGTACAAGTGCAGATACAGAGTGCTATTAAGTGCATGAAGGATGTGTATACAAATTAACCAAAAGGATCAGATTTGGAAGGACAAGAATCCGACAGCTCGTCAATGAGCTGTGAGGCTTGAGTCTGGCAGAGACAGAGAGGAGTTGGGCCTATGGCCGAGTGGCAGAGATGCCGGACAGTTCCTTTGTAGATTGTTACCAGAAGCTGGCCTCCGGAGGAGATCAGAAAAATGTCTATATCTTTCAAGAAATCCATGACTTTCATGTAGGACAATGCTCCACCGTACTGATGTCTCCACTGCTTGGCAAGCCAGGAAAGGCCATAAACATGAATAAAAAAAATGACATGGCTGTGATGACATGGACACCCAATGCCTCTCATGGGTTAAAGTTTCTTAAAATTCAGCCAGACAGGATGATAGATTGTATATAGACGGGGGATAAGTCCCTCATTGTTTTTACAAGACTCTTGTTGACTCATGTAATTGTGTTGGCCACTGAAAGCCAGACGTATTGTTTCTCCAGACTCTTCCAGTAATCATTGTATTGTAGTTGTGTATTGCTAATGTGATTATCTTAGTAGCCATTGTCGAGTCTGTGACTTGCAGACTTCATGTAGATACCCTCAGTCTTTCTGTGGACATCATTTGGATGAACATTGTCCATGCAGCTTGAGATTCATCCAATGGGAGAGGCGATCTTGTCCAACCAATCGATGAGGACGCAGTGTATCCAAGTGGAAGGCTGTGGCTATAAAAGGGATTTCTTTAAGCCACCAGTTGGTTGTTAATGGATGCTGATGGATCCAGTCTAAGCTCTTAGGAGCCGACTAGAGGATTAGGATATCTTATGGCTTCAACCTAGGGACTCCGGTTCCGGTTGGAGACCATATCCACAGCCTAGGGATTTCGACTCCGGCTGCCAGGATTGTAACATCATATCAGGACTACCTAAGGAGGACACTCAGGTTGGGACAGTTCAGTCACCTGCTATAGACTTTGCAAACCTCAGACAGCTTCCTAAATCTGGCGCTATTCCTTTCTCTGTGGGTGCCCGCCAAAAGCGGGGTGCTGCTAGATTGGAGTAAATAGCCCTGGGACCTCTGAGGCATAGACATTCTAAATCCCTGGTGAGCCAGCGGAAGGGTGAGACTCTGTTGCCTGTTACATTTGTGTGTTTTGCTGGTTATGTGTTATGTGCCGTTAATTGTTTGGGGATCCAATAAAGTCTAATTATTGCGGTTCCCTCACCCTGTGTTGTCTGAGTAGTGTTCCGCCCACGGTTAAGGAGGCCGGCGTTCAGTTGGGATGAGCCCTGAGCCACGCTGTCTTTCTAAGGGCGACTGGTTCAGTGGACAAGAGCACCCACTGAGCCCCGTGTCTCCACCATGGCCCCTTCCTCATCTGACCTAAACCCTATTGAGAACTTGTGGGCCCTTGTTGAATGGAATATTTCCAGTACACCTCTCTGAACATTGTCTGGGTGGCTATATTGGTCACTGATATTTTATTTAACTTCATCCCGACTTCTGAAGCATCAGTAATTCATAGGTCGTGTTGCTCTCTTTGATGCGGGCTCACATGCCGAGGCCCCAACTTTCCCTGCATAGGTCAGCTGATCTGATCAGCCAACATGTGCCTCTAACAACGGTGGGCAGATTGCAAATCCACCTGTTAACTAGTTAAATCCCGTCAATCTCTGACAGCAGGACTTAAGGGGGCTTTACACGCTGCGACATCGCTAACGATATATCGTCGGGGTCACGTCATTAGTGACGCACATCCGGCGTTGTTTGCGACATCGCAGCGTGTGACACCTAGGAGCGACGATCAGCGATCGCAAAAACGTCAAAAATCGTTGATCGTTGACACGTCGCTCCTTTTCATAAGATCGTTCGTGGGGCATGCCGCTGGTTGTTCGTCGTTCCTGCGGCATCACACATCGCTATGTGTGACACCGCAGGAACGACGAACATCTCCTTACCTGCGTCCACTGGCAATGAGGAAGGAAGGAGGTGGGCGGGATATTCCGCCCGCTCATCTCCGCCCCTCCTCTGCTATTGGGTGGCCGCTTAGTGACACCGCTGTGACGTCGCTGTGATGCCGAACGCACCTCCCCCTTGAAGGAGGGATTGTTCGGCAGCAACAGCGACGTCGCTGAACAGGTATGTGTGTGTGACGCTGCCCTGGCGATATTATTCGCTACGGCAGCGATCACCACATATCGCAAGAACGACAGGGGTGGGTGCTGTTGACTCGCCCACCCCAGGGCTTTGGGACAGACCTCAGACAGCTTCCTAAATCTGGCGCTATTCCTTTCTTGGTGGGTGCCCGCCAAAAGCGGGGTGCTGCTGGATTGGAGTAAATAGCCCTGGGACCTCTGAGGCATGGACATTCTAAATCCCTGGTGAGCCAGCGGAAGGGTGAGACTCTGTTGCCTGTTACATTTGTGTGTTTTGCTGGTTATGTGTTATGTGCCATTAATTGTTTGGGGATCCAATAAAGTCTAATTATTGTGGTTCCCTCACCCTGTGTTGTCCGAGTAGTGTTCCGCCCACGGTTAAGGAGGCCGGCGTTCAGTTGAGATGAGCCCTGAGCCACGCTGTCTTTCTAAAGGCGTCTGGTTCAGTGGACAAGAGCACCCACTGAGCCCCGTGTCTCCACAATTGGTGGCAGCGGTGGGATACTACTCAGCCTGGTTTACCCAGGAGAGCTGCAGAGGACTGGTGTTCACGGACACCGTCCAGGGCTCAACAACCAGGGAGGCACATAAGCATACCCAGCAGGCCATAGGGGAGGCATTCAGGTTTCGGACCCTGCCATGTCCAACCCCACCAGCTCAGCCATGGGACAAGGACCAGAGAGGAGATACGACCGAAGCAGTAAATGGATGCTACAGGATCTGTGCCAGAGGCGAAAGATTGACTACAGGAACGCTCACACTCGGTCAGACTTGATGCAGAAATTAGCCCATTGGGATGCCCAGAATGATGCAGAGGACGGTGAGGATCCCGCCGATATTGACCCAGAGGATTTAAACTATGTGTTACATCATGGATCTAGGGACAATCGGGAATCAACTTGGTCCAAAATGGCCCAAGCCACAGCGTTATTGGCTGCATTGGGGCCTAAATCCTCAAGAGAAGAGAGGGCTTGTGTTCTGGAATATGTTTATGGAGTTCCAATTTCCTTACCACCAGCACCTACCTCCAGGGTAGACAAACACCAAGAAAGTCATCTTCGTTACAGGGACGTGCCAGTGTTTAATGATTCCAGCACCGAGATAGATGAACACTTGCAAAACTTTGAGGTGCTAATGCGTATGCACCAGGTGTCCATAGCTGAGTGGTCCAAATACCTGTGGACAAGCTTGCCTTTCCGGGCCCAGGAGGCTGTCCGATCACTTGGGCCTCAGGACTGCTTGGACTACGAAATTATTAAGGACACTTTGTTGGCCCTTTTTACCATAACACCCGAGATACATTGCACTAAGTTCCGGACTATGTCTCGCCAGGGTGTCTCGTATGTCGAATTTGGCAGTCAACTCCGACGACACTGTAACCGCTGGCTCGATGGTCGGGCTGCCCACTCCGCTGCTGCCCTCCGGGATGTGATGGTGCTCGAACAGCTGCTGGAGAAGATGGACCCGGAAATCCGAGAATGGGTAGCCGACAGGAAGCCCGAAACCCCAGAGCAAGCAGTGCGATTGGCTGATGAATTTACAGCCAACCGACCCAGCTGGAGGCCCAATAGGCCCTCCAATCTGAGGAGGTCCCTCAACCATGGATCCAAGCGACCCCCAGACTCCCGTGCTGGACTAACTCATTACCCCACAGAAGCCCCAACAAGACAAAGGTTTACCAACAGGGTGGGTGACTTGTCTAACCCACGGCGCTGTTATACGTGTGGGCGCCTTGGACACATGGCCAAAGAGTGTCTACAAAACCGGGGCCCCATGCCTGGAGCCCGTCTACCAGTCAACATATGCCGAGATGAACCAACGAGACCTGAGGAATGCTACTCCCGAGAAACACCAATAGCTGAGGAAGTGGTTTACCCAGTCCACACCCTATGGCAGGCCGGACACCGTACATCAGCTAACCTCCATCCCCACATCCAGACGGTCAAGGTCGGTGATATACAGGCTCAGGGACTTCGAGACTCGGGATCTTCCATCACCATGGTCAGCCCAGATATTGTTCCCACAGAACATCATTTACCTGGCCGCCAAGTGACCATCACCCTTGCTGGGGGCCAGCGCTCGAACATCCCTCTGGCACGAGTGCAGTTGGACTGGGGAACTGACCAAGGAGAGGTTGAAGTGGGGCTCATGGACAGCCTCCCCACCCCTGTAATTTTGGGAAATGACCTAGGACAAGGACTATCCAGCCAGTTTGTCACCGCCATCACCCGCAGCCAAGCCAAACACCATCCTAGTGCAGGTCTTTCTTCCAGCCCATCAGAGGAGAACCCAACGCCTCAATCTTCAGCCTCCTCATCAGAGCCAACAAATGTGAGTACATCAGACCCAACTGTGGCCATTGATTGGGGGGAGATAGATCGTAAGGAGTTCAGGGAAGCTCAACTGTCAGACCCCACCCTAGAGCTTATCCGTAGTGCAGCCGCCCAACCGGGGGGAGGAAATCAGGGGGAGGTATATAGATGGGAAAAAGGCCTCTTATATCGGGAGAAGCCCGCATCCTGCCCAAAAAAACCCTGGACCCGTGTACATCAGCTTGTGGTACCCCAGCAATACCGACCCCAACTATTGCGTTTAGCTCATGATGTTCCTGCGGCTGGGCACATGGGGACCAAAAAGACTCGGGCCCGCCTGCTGCGTAGTTTTTTCTGGCCAAGGGTCACTCAAGAAGTGCAAAAATACAGAGCCGCTTGCCCAGTGTGTCAGCGTATGGGGGGAGCCCCATGCCGTGCCCCACTTCAACCCATGCCCTTGATAGGAGAACCGTTCCAGAGAGTTGCCATTGATATAGTAGGCCCCTTAGCCATCCCCAGCCGCAGTGGAAAAAGATTCATCCTCACCCTGGTAGACTTTGCCACCCGCTACCCAGAAGCGGTTGCCTTAACCTCCATAGATGCAGAACACGTGGCTCAAGCTCTACTGGACATCTTTAGCCTGGTAGGGTTTCCACAGGAAGTATTGACTGACCAGGGGGCACAGTTCCAAAGTGAACTGATTCACACCCTGTGGGAAAAACATGGAGTCCACCCCATGCGCACAACCCCCTACCATCCTGAAACAAATGGATTGTGTGAGCGCTTCAACAAAACGCTCAAACAGCTCATTAGCCGATATGTGGAGTCCGAGGGGGGGGGACTGGGAGAAAAAAACTTGCAGCAGCTCCTTTTTGCTTACCGGGAGGTGCCGCAGGACTCCACTGGGTTCTCTCCCTTTGAATTGCTGTACGGCCGAAAAGTACGAGGGCCTCTAGAGCTGGTACGAGAGAGTTGGGAGGGCACCTTCCCCACAGAAGAGGTTCCCATACTGGACTATGTTCAAAAGTTTAGGGAAAGGATGAGGCACCTTATGGCGTTAGCCCATGGGAATTTAGAAGTGGCTCAGGAAAGGCAAAAACGATGTTACGACCGCACTGCCCGACCCGAGAATTTGCCTGTGGACAGAAAGTCCTAGTACTAGTACCGGTGCAGAAAAACAAGCTGCAAGCCATGTGGGCGGGTCCATTCACCATTACCAAGAAATGTGGCAATACTGACTACACCGTGGCCCTGGATCGAGCAGGTGTTCGTGAGCATACCTACCACATCAACAGGCTAAAAGCTTATGAGGAACGAGAAGTCACCAATTTAGCAGTTTGCTGTCCAGAGTTAGATGATCCAGAGTTGGACCAGATCCCAGACCTATTAGTGGACTCCAAAAGGGAAATGGGGGTAAAAGATGTATCACTAGGGGAGCAGCTTTGTCCATCACAGAAGCGACAGATATCAGACATACTCGGAACATATGAAACCCTGTTCACAAGTCAGCCTGGTAGAACCCCCCTGGTCCAGCATCATGTCAATACAGGGGCAGCCACCCCACTAAGACAACCCGCCTACCGGGTGACCCCTCCTGTGTTGGCAATGATGAAGGCTGAGGTAGATGACATGTTAAATATGGGAGTCATAGTCCCCTCCCATAGCCCATGGGCTGCCAGTGTGGTGTTGGTGCCAAAAAAGGACAAGAATACTCGTTTCTGTGTGGACTATAGATGGCTCAATGAGGTCACGATTACAGATGCTTACCCCATGCCCCGGGTGGATGAACTACTAGATAGGTTAGGGGGGTCTCGGTTTATATATACCCTCGATTTGAGCAAGGGATACTGGCAGATCCCACTCACAAAAGACGCTCAAGAGAAATCGGCCTTCATAACCCCTTTTGGCCTCTTTGAGTTTACCAGCATGCCTTTTGGGATGAAAAATGCCCCAGCCACCTTCCAGAGGATGGTAGACCATTTACTAGAGGGATGTCAGGGGTATGCCCAGGCCTATTTGGATGACATCGCTATCTTCAGCAACACTTGGTAAGAGCATCTTCAGCATGTGTCCCAGGTGCTGCAGAGGGTAGCCAAAGTCCAGCTCACCATCCGACCTGACAAATGCCAAATTTGGATGGCCGAAGTGCTATACCTGGGACATCGGGTGGGAAGTGGGTGCATTCGTCCCGAACCTGCAAAAGTAGAAGCCATTATCCAGTGGCCACGCCCGGTCAATCAAAAACAGGTCCGTGCGTTTCTAGGGACCGCAAACTACTATCGAAAGTTTATCCCCAATTACAGTACCATAGCAAAACCGCTCACTGACCTCACAACCAAAAGATATGCCCGTAACCTTATCTGTACCCCAGAATGTGTAACTGCGTTCCTCCAATTGAAAGACCGGCTAGCCCAAAGCCCAGTCTTGACTGCTCCTGACTTCCGTCGCAGATTCATTGTCCAAACAGACGCATCGGACACAGGACTAGGAGCTGTACTTAGCCAAGTGGGGGACAACGGTGAGGAACATCCGATAGTGTACCTCTCCCGGAAGCTGTTGGACCGAGAGAGGGCTTATGCCACCATAGAAAAAGAATGCCTAGCAATAGTCTGGGCTCTAAAAAAATTGCAGCCCTACCTCTATGGCAATGAGTTCACAGTCCTCACTGACCACAATCCATTGAGTTGGCTAAATCGCACTGCCGGAGACAACGGACGCTTGCTCAGGTGGAGTCTGGCATTACAATCTTACAATTTTTCCATCTCCCATAAACAGGGCAAGAACCATGGAAATGCGGATGGGCTTTCCCGACAAGAGTAGAAGGATGATCGGAAGCCTATCATGTATGGCTACTATTAAGAAAGGGGAGGAATGTGACGACATGGACTCTCATGGGTTAAAGTTTCTTAACATTCAGCCAGACTATTGTTCTTATGTGTGCTAAGTCATGTTTGCTTAGCTATTGTATCTCCAGTCTCTTCCAGTAATCATTGTATTGTAGTTGTGTATTGATAATGTAATTACCTTAGTAGCCATTGTCTAGTCGGTGACTTGCCGACTCCATGTAGATATACTGAGTCTTTCTATGCACATCATTTAAATGAACATCCATGCAGCTTGAAATTCATCCAATGGGAGAAGCAATCTTGTCCAACCAATCGATGAGGACGCAGTGTATCCTAAGGGAAGGTTATGGCTATAAAAGGGACTTATTTAAGCCACCAGGGTTGATGAAGGTTGATGGATGCTGATGGATCCAGTCTAAGCTCTTTGGAGCCGACTAGAGGATCAGGATATCTTATGGCTTCAATCTAGGGACTCCGGTTCCGGTTGGAGACCATATCCACAGCCTAGGGATTTCGACTCTGGCTGCCAGGATTGTAACGTCATACCAGGACTACCTAAGGAGGACACTCAGGTTGGGACAGTTCAGTCACCTGGCTACAGACTTTACAGACCTCACACAGCTTCCTGAATCTGGCATTATTGCTTTCTCAGTGGGTGCCCGCCAAAAGCGGGGTGCTGCTGGACTGGAGTAAGCGGCCCTGGAAGCTCTGAGGCATGGACATTCTAAATCCCCGATGAGCCAGCGGAAGGGTGAGACTCTGTTGCCTGTTACATTTGTGTGTTTTGCTGGTTATGTGTTATGTGCCGTTAATTGTTTGGGGATCCAATAAAGTCTAATTATTGTGGTTCCCTCACCCTGTGTTGTCTGAGTAGTGTTCCGCCCACGGTTAAGGAGGCCGGCGTTCAGTTGGGATGAGCCCTGAGCCACGCTGTCTTTCTAAACGCGGCGGGTTTTAGTGGACGAGAGCACCCACTGAGCCCCGTGTCTCCACAAGGCCTACTCCCTGCTTTTTCTCTGCTTCCACAGGACCCTGCAATCTTGGTTTAGCAGTGGCCCTCTTGCTGCTGGGACTTGCGGTACGTCCCTTTCTCCGTGTGGTAGGCTGCGTAGGCCCTCTCTGGTGCTTCTCTGCTTGAGTCCACACTGGGCCCCTGTGATGCAGCTGGACCTTCAGGTTCTTTATGGATGACAGGAGACCTGCAGTCCTCCTGCCCTTCGGATTCGGCTACCAGGGAAGGGTTTTACACTCTGGCAACCACAGACTCAGACGTCTGATGTGTTGTTGCGTGCTCTTCTGAGGCGAACAGGTTCTGACCCGTCCTCCTCTAGAGTCTTCTCTCTGTGCCTCTCTACAGATCCTGCTTTTCTGGGCTGAGCTACAGTGCCTACAAGTAGTATTCAACCCCCTGCAGATTTAGCAGGTTTGATAAGATGCAAATAAGTTAGAGCCTGCAAACTTCAAACAAGAGCAGGATTTATTAACAGATGCATAAATCTTACAAACCAACAAGTTATGTTGCTCAGTTAAATTTTAATAAATTTTCAACTTTTATGTTCTTATGTGTGGGTCAATTATTATTCAACCCCTAGGTTTAATATTTTGTGGAATAACCCTTGTTTGCAATTACAGCTAATAATCATCTAAGACCTGATCAGGCCGGCACAGGTCTCTGGAGTTATCTTGGCCCACTCCTCCATGCAGATCTTCTCCAAGTTATCTAGGTTCTTTGGGTGTCTCATGTGGACTTTAATCTTGAGCTCTTTCCACAAGTTTTCAATTGGGTTAAGGTCAGGAGACTGACTAGGCCACTGCAACACCTTGATTTTTTCCCTCTTGAACCAGGCCTTGGTTTTCTTGGCTGTGTGCTTTGGGTCATTGTCTTGTTGGAAGATGAAATGACGACCCATCTTAAGATCCTTGATGGAGGAGCGGAGGTTCTTGGCCAAAATCTCCAGGTAGGCCGTGCTATCCCTCTTCCCATGGATGCGGACCAGATGGCCAGGCCCCTTGGCTGAGAAACAGCCCCACAGCATGATGCTGCCACCACCATGGTTGACTGTATGACTGTAGGGATGGTATTCTTGGGGTCGTATGCAGTGCCATCCAGTCTCCAAACGTCACGTGTGTGGTTGGCACCAAAGATCTCGATCTTGGTCTCATCAGACCAGAGAACCTTGAACCAGTCTGTCTCAGAGTCCTCCAAGTGATCATGAGCAAACTGTAGATGAGCCTTGACATGACGCTTTGAAAGTAAAGGTAGCTTACGGGCTCGTCTGGAACGGAGACCATTGCGGTGGAGTACGTTACTTATGGTATTGACTGAAACCAATGTCCCCACTGCCATGAGATCTTCCCGGAGCTCCTTCCTTGTTGTCCTTGGGTTAGCCTTGACTCTTCGGACAAGCCTGGCCTCAGCACGAGTAGAAACTTTCAAAGGCTGTCCAGGCCGTGGAAGGTTAACAGTAGTTCCATAAGCCTTCCTCTTCCGGATGATGCTCCCAACAGTGGAGACAGGTAGGCCCAACTCCTTGGAAAGGGTTTTGTACCCCTTGCCAGCCTTGTGACCCTCCACGATCTTGTCTCTGATGGCCTTGGAATGCTCCTTTGTCTTTCCCATGTTGACCAAGTATGAGTGCTGTTCACAAGTTTGGGGAGGGTCTTAATTAGTCAGAAAAGGCTGGAAAAAGAGATAATTAATCCAAACATGTGAAGCTCATTGTTCTTTGTGCCTGAAATACTTCTTAATACTTTAGGGGAACCAAACAGAATTCTGGTGGATTGAGGGGTTGAATAATAAATGACCCTCTGAATAAACTTTTCACAATTTAGAAAAAAACAACAACATTCTTTTTTGCTGCAGTGCACTTCACACTTCCAGGCTGATCTACAGTCCAAATGTCACAATGCCAAGTTAATTCCGAATGTGTAAACCTGCTAAATCTGCAGGGGGTTGAATAGTACTTGTAGGCACTGTATCTTAGCCCCAGGCCCCAGCTCGCAGGACTGCACTACTCCGCACCTCTCTGCTTCAACTTCCCTCACAGACTAACTAACTCCTCCCTCAGGTCAGACTTAAGGAAGTGCTCCCTGGAACTCCAGGTTTAGAGCTCCCTCTGCTGGCCTGTGGGAGAAATGATGTTGAATGTTGGTACTTACTGGCCAATAGACTTCCCCAATTACCTCCATGCTCAGCATTAACCCTTTGGAGGGGCA
This sequence comes from Anomaloglossus baeobatrachus, assembly GCF_048569485.1. Classification (NCBI taxonomy): domain Eukaryota; kingdom Metazoa; phylum Chordata; class Amphibia; order Anura; family Aromobatidae; genus Anomaloglossus; species Anomaloglossus baeobatrachus. The sequence continues at coordinate 162,580,707 of NC_134358.1, read as the reverse complement.
ATACTGTTGTGGCAACCAGATGCTGGGGCGCCACACTATCGCTCATGACATCGCTAGCAATCGCTAGCGATGTCGCAGCGTGTAAAGCACCCTTTAATGCATGTCAGTAGGGAGCACGTCATTCCCCACTCCCATCAGTGGCCCAGTGATGTGATTGCCGAGCACCGATGGGTTGTCATGACAGCCGGGGCCAACTGATGACCCCTGTTACTGAGCACCAGCATTCACAGGAAAACAGCATTTGTGCTGTGCAGAGTGGTGCTGAAGCAAGCCATCATACGGGGATTTGATGGAAAATTTTAAAACTTATGGGTCTTGGAAGGAAAAAACGGAAAATCGCCAGGTGGTGAAATTTATTTTTGTATATTTGAGTCGTTTGGTTATTATTCTCACTTTAATAGATGTTAAAATAAACAACTGAGATGGGAAAATTTACATTTTTCATTTAGTTGCTTAAAGGATTCCGCACACAGATATTCTAAGAAATACAAAACCTCACTTTTACTTTCGTAAAGAGGTTGTCCAGGTATGGCACTAATCTCTGCAGTCGCTCTATTTGACTGCAGACTTGAGAATCTTCACAGTGCACAATGTCAGGATTGTCTGCTGCTGAGAGCGGGTAGCCATGTAACTGCAAGTAAGAGATATGCATACTCCTGACCACATTCCAACTAGACGTGTACAGCCTCGCTCAATACAAGTGAATTGAGTGAAGCCACCCACATCTAGTCAGAATGTGGCTGAAAGTATGGTTATCACTTACTTTCAGTCACATGGCTAGCCGCTCCCAGCACCGGAAACCGCTGACATTGCGCACTGTGAGGATAGAGTGACTCTAGACTTTTGAGCCAAACTTGGACAACTCAAATATTCAGGTTTAAGGTTTATTAACCATTTGGAGTGACTGACAGCAGAACTGTAGTTGTTCAATAAAAATATTGATAACCAAAAATACAAATTGTCTAATAAATCAATAAATCTGAACATAGTGCTTTTATATATACAGTCATATGAAAACGTTTGGGCACCCCTATTAATTTTAACTTTTTTTTTCTTCATAACAATTTGGGTTTTTGCAACAGCTATTTCAGTTTCATATATCTAATAACTGATGGACTCATTAATATTTCTGGATTGAAATGAGGTTTATTGTACTAACAGAAAATGTGCAATCCGCATTTAAACAAAATTTGACCGATGCAAAAGTATGGGCACCCATATCAATTTCTTGATTTGAACAGTCCTAACTACTTTTTACTGACTTATTAAAGCACTAAATTGGTTTTGTAACCTCATTGAGCTTTGAACTTCATAGGCAGGTGTATCTAATCATGAGAAAAGGTATTTAAGGCGGCCACTTGCAAGTTGTTCTCCTATTTGAATATCCTATGAAGAGTGGCATCATGGGCTGCTCAAAACAACTCTCAAATGATCTGAAAACAAAGATTATTCAACATCACTCTTGGTCAGGGGTTGCCTTTGGCATTGTCTAATTTACTTGGAGGAATTATACAATTATAACATATCCACTTACCTCCCACCGAGCTCAACATCCACGGACCTCCCACAGAGCTCAACATCCACGGACCTCCCACAGAGCTCAACATCCACGGACCTCCCACCGAGCTCAACATCCACGGACCTCCCACCGAGCTCAACATCTACGGACCTCCCACCGAGCTCAACATCCAGGGACTTCCCACAGAGCTCAACATCCACGGACCTCCCACCGAGCTCAAAATCCAGGGACTTCCCACAGAGCTCAACATCCACGGATCTCCCACTGAACTCAAAATCCTGTTTGAAAGTAGCGGAAGTGCACACGTAACCACTGCTCTATTCACTTTTGTAAGGCACTAGGAGTGGTAGACTCAAAACTATATGACAGCATGACCCCTAAACCTATAGACAGTGAAAAGAGTGGTGGTCACTTATGCACACTACTGATTCATTCAAAAAACGAATGCCGTGCATTGTCAGTGGGGGTCCCAGCAATGATACCACTATTACCTGTGAATAAGTGCTATATGGGATAAGCCTTTTGGGATTGTGCCTTTCAGAAAATCTTCATCCCTGGATGCAGTTTGTAATAAAACTGTTTTTTGACTCACATTCCCCTGGTCCAGCGCAGAGTTTCTAGCGCTGTTCCTGGTTTCCGGTATTGGCTGCAGCACTGACGTCAAGTCAACAACAAAACAGGCACATAAATTTGTGGTTGTGATGTTGAAATGAAGTGATAAATTCAAGCACCACCCTGGGGAACCCAGAAGCCCAGGAAATTTCTGCAGCTCCTCTCCACGGCCAGACAGCATAGACCTGGACCGTTGCTGCGCAAAGCGTTCTGCTCATCTCTAAATGTGACGGTTAGAAACTGAAAGACGGATCCTACGGGAAACTGCTCTACTTTTTGTCTTCTCTGAACTAAACTACAGGAAAACCTGCTGCAAAAATTTGACCCCACTCCTAATGTTTATAGCTTTTATTATGAGATATTCTGTCTAATGGTTAAAAAGTAGCTTTGCATAGAAATCTACTATATTATAGCCAGGTCTCTGACAGGTGAATGTATGTATGTATATGTATATATATATATATATATATATATATATATATATATATATATATATATATATATATATATATATATATATATATATATAGCGCTAGTATAAAATGTCAAAATCCCTATTGGGGTATTTGGAGTTAACAAAACGGAGTACCCCAATTGTGACCTCCATGAATAAACCAAACAGAGAGCAGCAACAAAGAGCATGTGGACTTGGATTGTGTAAAATGTAATTTCCCCGGTGTGGACAGCAGCAGGACAACCTGTCATCGCCATATTATAAGGAAAACCTTTTAAGAAGCAGAGAACCATTAAGACTGAAAAGCTACAATTTTTATTGTGACCCAATTGCTGGCATCTAATCTAGGCTGTATTAAATGGTGTTCTAAGATATTTTGTAGATTGAGATCACTCACATTACTCCATGTCCACCACGCCTCACAATCTAGTGTTCTCATCTAACATAAACTAGGACCTGTAGACTTGTAACTGTAGAATTGGAAGCCAATTTATCAATATTTTTATTGGAATCGGTATCTACACATCCACTGGAAGAAAGGAATACTTGCTAATTAATCTGTTGTGTGCCAAGCCCCGAACCCCCATGGGGAACTAATGTAGCGCTATGTACACCGAAGATGGTGCTGGCAGCACAGGTACTTATAGAGAAACTGCCAGAAGAAAAATAGAGAGGGATTTCATGGGGAAAAGGTAAATGTTGGGGTAAAGGTGGGCAGGGACATGAGGGGTTTTAGGAAGGGAATTGCTAGTGAAGGTGATCAGTTAACCTATAGTCGCAGCAGAAACCCCACACTACTTTTTGCCAGGTGTGATCAAGACTCAGAGAGGGGAGCCAGCACGATCTGAGAGTGGCATGCATCATATAAAAAGTGCAAATTCACAGATTTATTCCAACTGTACTATAATATAAATTGAGATTTTTAGCAAATAATTGATTAACTCTTTGAGCCACCCCTGCCAACGTCACGGCAAATCTCAATAGGGGGGTCCTACACTATATTATGTATTTCATGTGTCATGCGGCCTCCTAGATAAAGTTAAAAGCAGAACCATAATGGACCACACATACCTGTAACCTGTATATAACTGCTTCTATGTTGCAAAAGAGGCAATAGTGGATAGAGGCCAGCCCAGGTCCCAGCATGTGGAGCAAGCTCTACACATACCAGGACTATATCAGAACTGACCCTCCCAGTGCCAGACAGCAACCATTGATAAAGGCGGACCAGATCCAAGTATGGTGCTTAATTAGCAATGCCTGTGGAAAGGGTGAGGCAACTGAATGTGAACAGCTACCAACAGGAGGAATATATTGCAAACCAAGAGCAGGCGTGCATAGCATGGTGGTGACTAGCCACCAGACATTTGTAGCATAACTACAACCAAACAGAGAGAGAGGGGAGCCAGCACGATCTGAAAATGGCATGCATCATATAAAACGTGAAAATTCACAGATTTATTCTAACTGTACTATAGTATAAATTGAGATTTTTAGCAAATAATTGATCAATTCTTTGAGCCACCCCTGCCAACGTCACGGCAAATCTCACTAGGGGGGTCCTACACTATATTATGTATTTCATGTGCCATGCGGCCTCCTAAAGTTAAAAGCAGAACCATAATGGAGCACACATACCTGTATATAACTGCTGTTAAGGTAGCTGTTCACATTCAGTTGCCTCACCCCTTTCCACAGGCAATGCTAATTAAGCACCATACTTGGATCTGGTCCGCCTTTATCAATGGTTGCTGTCTGGCACTGGGAGGGTGAGTTCTGATATAATCCTGGTAGGTGTAGAGCTTGCTCCACATACTGGGACCTGCCCTGGCCTCTATCCATAATTGCCACTTTTGCAACATGGAAGCGGCTATATACAGGTTACAGGTATGTGTGCTCCATTATGGTTCTGCTTTTAACTTTATCTAGGAGGCCGCATGGCACATGAAATACATAATATAGGTTAGGACCCCCCTATTGAGATTTGCCGTGACGTTGGCAGGGGTGGCTCAAAGAATTGATCAATTATTTGCTAAAAATCTCATTTTTTATTATAGTACAGTTGGAATAAATCTGTGAATTTGCACTTTTTATATGATGCATGCTAATTTCAGATCGTGCTGGCTCCTTTTTCTTTTTTTTTCTGTGATCAAGACTCTGTAGAGGCAGTGATTTGGGAGCTATGAAAAAAATACTATAGGTGTAATATCAGGCTTTTTCAGTTGTGGGGGAACACAGGCTGAGGAGTGGATCCCCAAACTGGCCAAGCTTAAAAAGGAGCAGGTTGGTTGGGACAACCAAGCACTACCAGGGTGTTGGCTGTAGAATATTCCTGCGACCACACCAGTAGGTGGAGGTAAGCAAGGTCTGATTTAGTTGGTTTTTGTGCATCACATGTCCCTCCCTTTTTGTCATGTAAAGTGAGAACATATAAGCACCTTATCGGTTAGATCAATGTATTGTTGCAGATGAACATTTACTTTGACAATCTCAAGTCTAGTTATTTCTATGCAAACAAACTGCCATCAAAATGATTATATAATCACCCTCTGTGAATACTAGGGGCTGATCTATAACTGTAGTAATCCACAGCTGCAAGGGGTTTTGAAAAGAGGGGCAGACAAGAAGAACAAAGGCACCCACGTCACCACTGGGCTCTTCTGCCATGCCCATTCTAATGGGTGGTCGAGGGATGTGGGTTATCCGTCAGATCGGCAGCACTGCAGGACAGTCCGATGGCAATACATCCAGTGGTGGTGTTAGAGAGGGGTTCCATTTGTTAGAACAAGCAGCGCAGGAAGCGGGTCCAATGGTGTGGAGCACGGAAAGGGCACATTAAATTTGCTATGGAGCCCTGGCTCTTTCAGTTTGGTACTTGGTAAATACTCTCTATAGTCAAACAGTAGTTGAGTATCTGCACAAATCAGTTAAGAAGTATGATAAAACAGACATTGTAAAGTCTGAAGCCAAGAATGTGATAAGAAAACGACCAAGTACAGAGAAATACTGTATTAAGGTTTTAAAGAAAAAAAAACTACGAAAGATGCTCCATTTTGGTCACGTACAAAGATTCTAGAAAAATGTGCACTAAGCCAATCTCTACCTTTTTCCTTGGGGAATTCCTGACAGCCCACCATGCTTCTATTCTTGATATATTTGGAGGGAGGTAGACTCTAAATGTGGCTGTGACAAAGAGGCTACTCCTATGATGACATTGACAACACAGTTTGGGACATATTCCTATGAGCGCTCATGTACATGGCTGTACTATATTGTATATTGTACTATATTGTATATTGCAGTCCAACGTCAGAGTTGTGTTGAGGTGTAATAGGGCACCAACAAACTTCGATGTCGCCCTACTGTAATGAAACATTCTGCCAATTTCTGGGTGATTTGGCAAAGTCACTGCTTTGAACAAAAACCAAAACTCATATGGATGAAGTAGCTTTAGCTTTGTACAAGCTCTTTAGCTCTGCCAAGTACCATGTGGGAATACAATGTGTAACCTTGAATAAAGAGCATAACGGTATCATTTTAAAACTTTTATTCTAATACAATGTTAACATTTAAACAATGTTAATATTCATTTTCATCTATTCCTATCCACTAGGAAGGGTTTATTTCACATTATAAACCTTAACAACATTGACCATGTCACTGGGTGGACGTGGTGTCTTCAAGAGATATTTCAGTACTGTTCTAAGCATTAGTTATGTAACAACATAGGAATTTGTAGGGTTTGGACATCTGGCTCCATGTTTTCGATTCTGTGTTTCCTTCCAGTTACAGCTTCCTGGTGTACTATATGGTCAGAAGATATTTATGTAACTAATGATGCCAATAGTCAAAGGATGACTACTCCCTTGTTAAAGAAAAAATAGTAGATAGATTCCAGCACCAATTGGGATACCATCCAAAAATTTTGTAAAAAATAGAAAATCCTATGAGTAAGGATCTTATCTTTAGATCTGAAACGCGTCGGGTCTTATTTATGGACTTTTAAATTGTGTGTTCATATTTTTAACATGAAGATCCAATAAAGAATTTTCTATTTTTTTTTACATAATTTTTGGATGGTTTCCTAATTGGCGCTGGAATCTAGCTACTATTTTTGCTGTTGCTCTATCCTGAGATCCCCAATTTTGGCGTTATCCGTGCATCACAATTGAATCCATATCACAGCCATTACGGTAGGCTGAAAACTATTTTTTCCTTTTCTCTACTTCCCTTGTTAAAGGGCACCAATCACCAGGATTTTTGTATATAGCCTAAAGCCAGTGCTATACTGGCACTATCAGGCTGATTCTCTACATACCTGTAGGGATCAGCTCGGCTGTTTAGGTTTTGAAATCCAAGAAAGTAAAGTTTATAAAATCACCAGCTTCTTGAGTGACAGCAGCTGAAGATCAGATAATATCTGGGGGGGTATTCAGAGTTATCCACTCCCCCTGTTAGAATTAGCATAAGTATTATACAATTGATTTAACTTTTCACTAGCAGGACCTGTGTGAGGTCATACCCATGAGACCAGAAGGGGCGGGGCCTTAGCCAATAAAGCTGATACCAGGAAGCAACATTATTGTTTGCTGAGGCCCCGCCTCTTCTGGTCACATGGGTATGACCTCACACAAGTCCTGTTAATGAAACAATGAATAGTTAAATCGATTGTATAATACTTATACTAATTCTTACAGGGAAAGGGGCTAAGTATGAATGCTCCCCCCAGCTATTATCTTATCCTCAGCTGCTGTCACTCAGGAAGCTGACGATTTTATAAAATTTACTTTCTTGTATTTCAAAACCTAAACATCCGATCTGACCACTACAGGTATGTAGAGAATCAACCTGATAGTGCCAGTATAGCACTGGCTTTAGGTTATATACGAAAATCCTTTGTGATTGGTTCCCTTTAAGTCTACAGATGCCACCTTCATAGGAATTATTTGGAGAGAAAATCTCAGCCTTGTTGGATTGCTTTAGCAAATCACAACTGATTGACCCAAAAAAGATAACACCATGACTATGCATCATAAGCAGCCTCTTATGTCTAACTGGAAAATAACGAGTGTTATTACATTGGAAAAGGTGAATATATTTTGTGCAACCATTCGGATATTCTTCATACATCATGTTAAAGGGTTGTCCATTACGGCATAGCTAATGTAGATCACAGAGTCTTCCTTCTATATGTAGCATATGTAGACCTGCTCCAGGGAAGGTAAGGTGACAATTCAGCATCACTGCCCTATTCACCATATGGCCATACCTTCAGGGGACACATCTGCCGGAGACCCGAATGCTTACTTCAGCTTCATAACTGAAAGTGGCAACGGCAAAGATCTCGTCTTATAAACACCAGGGTTGAACACATTTTGTTTCCTGACCATAACGTACAGAATACCAGATTTTCAATGAATCACATTTTAGAAACAGTTTCCTAAAAGCACAATGAAAACTTTCTAACCCCATTTTTACCAGTATGGTTCCCTTTCACCTTGAAAAAAATAAGCTTAAAAAAAACAAAAAGTGAAAATTGTAGCACACGCAGAATGAAGATACCATAAATATTAAGTGCCCAGTAAATAGACGACAATATCCCTGAATTCAACGAAAGTCAATTTTCAAGTACGTACAGAAGCAAAAGTGCTACAATTTTATTGTATTGCCTTTACCACCCTTCAGGGCTGGTTCATTATTTTTGTATTCAGCAAGTCTTTGTTGATTGATGTTTTCCATCTGTTCTATTACAATGGACGCCCCGACACGTGCCCCCAACTGAGACGGCTATTTATGCAGTCATTTTTATTACGGTAATGGCTGACTGACGTCCATAGGTGTAGAGAGAAGGGGACGAGTTTCTATCTAATGATGAATAAACAGTTTATACCCCAAGTGGTAACATTTAATAGAATGCTCTACTAAGCCTGCCGATGAACGTTAGAGGAGTTTGTCCTCCTATCTTATCATCATTTATGGTTTTTCCACAGTCAGTTTGGATATTGTGGTTGATTTGCCTGTTTTACTATGCGGCAGACAGACAAGATCACGTATATCACTTTGTGTTAGGTGTGCTTTTTTTCAGGCAGAAAAATTGTAGCAGCAGTTCAGCTCACGTCACCTTGTAGTCGAATATAAGAAACAGGTAGCCTACTAATATAATACAGCAAAAGGAACATAATATATAACTAAAACAGTCAACACTTAAAAAACCTACAAGGGCGAAGTGAGCTAAACTGCTGTGCCAACTCTGATTGACACAGGGGTAACCGGACATGCTCCACAGGTCTTTACCAGGACAGACATCCAATGTAGTGATGTCTTACTCAAGTGACGCTATTTAGCTTATAGTCCTACTTTTCCAGACTCAAAAGCTTGTGTATTCTCTTTCTGTCCAGTTCGGCTTCATTGTGAATAGTCCTAAGTCTCTGGCACAGGCGACTTTCTAAGGAAACTCTTAGATCTATGTTATCATCCACAATCTGCCATCTTAATCCCCTGCTTTGTGGTAAAGTGCGGAAAGCGGTGTGGGATTTCAGAGTCACGTTCTCTTCTCCGTCACTGGGGGACCACTTCCCTGAGAGAGGCCAAGGCTGCGTGGATACGAACATGTAATCTGTTCTCAAAATCATAGCCAGTGTATTCCTCCTGCAATAGCCATGAAAAAGAAAAAAACCAAAACATGTCAGTCTGTTAAATGTATAGAATATATAGGATTAACACGAGGAGGTACGGGGCGGACATATCAATGGTGCGATATGTGTGGCCGAACAAGGGCCCAAGAAGTAGGGGGGCTCATTTCTACTTCCAAAGCAAGAGGAATTGTGCATTATAGTGAGCTATTGGACTGCAAAGGGCCCATATATTGTTCCTGCACAGTGGCCCATTTCTGTCTGTGTGTGCCAGAGAGGAGGCTACTAATTAGAGGGTTATGCTCATGATGATAGGTGGTAAAAATTGGAAAACAAGAAACTTTGCAATTTACTTGTTATTAAAAACCCTATGTGTTCTCACACATTGACACTGTATATGTGACTGTAGAGATGTCCGGTACCTCAGGCAACCAATGTACAAACAGGAGAACAGGAGTTAGATGTGTTTTGACATTTTTATTTCTATGCAAAAAGTGATGGCACACACATTAAGACAAATGTGACATAAAAATATATAAAGGAACACCTATGTCTGGAGAATTTGGTGACATGTAATCATATGGCACCAAATGTTACAAAGACATTTTATTAATAGATATCATAGGAATCTAGTTATACATCAAGCATAAAAAGATATTAGGTAAAGTGCGTGTATCTCAAAAAAAACAAACCACATGCATCAATATCCCAAAATAATTCTCCCGTGTATGTTCTCATTATAAATTGCCTTCTGCAAGCAAAGAAACAAGGGGAAGATAACCCAGTATAATTTCCTACACATACGTCTACATATATACACATACGTATCCCAGTATAATTTCCTATACATACATAGGTGCCTAGTGCATATGGGTAATGGCAGGCCCTGGTGTCCCAAAGAAGGAGAATTCCAGTAACACCTGCCAACACACGTTTCGCTAGAAAAACAAGAAATCCCATGCGTAGCTTCTTCAGTGTGACACAATGCTCCTTCCCTAAAGCAGCTACATGTGGGATTTCTTGTTTCCCTGGTGAAACACACGTCGGGGGGGTGTTTGGATATGATTACATGTCACCAACTTCTCCAGACATAGGTGTCCCTCTATATGTTTTTATGTCACATTTGTCTTAACATGGCTACCATCACTTTTTGCATACAAATAAAAATGTCAAAACACATCTAACCCCTGTTCTCCTGTTTGTACATTACATTGTATGGAGTTTGTGCATGCGGTGGGGTGACCATAATTTGGCACCCACTTTCAAATATGGTATAAATGGTTACAAGGAGATCTGCTTATTTAGTCACCTATGCAAGGAGCACAGCTCTTACAAGCTCTTTCCAAAAGAGCTGATAAGTGCTTCTCCGAAGCTGTCTGGACAAGATGGATCTGGCCAGCTTCAGTGTCTACGTGGTCTTCCAATGAAACTCTGCTTACAGCATCGAGAGAACAAACATCAGGCCAGCAGTGGGATGATGCCACTGGTCTGAACGGTCAATGAATCAGAAGCGCAGGACACACGGCAAGCAGATAGCCAGGAGGCAGGGGAGCAGTGCGCTCCTGACCTGCAATGGTTAGATCAATCTTTAATATATCATTAATAATATTACTGCACCTTTGCTTGAAACAGTAGTGCTTTCCCCTTTCCAACGGTCTGTTAAAATAAGAAAACAAATATATCAAAATGTAAACAATAACTTTTTGGAATGAAAAAAATAAGATATGCAGAATGCTCTGAAACGTTTATATACATCTCTTCATGGGGGACCCAACTATCTATGCTATTCCTTGAAAAATAAACAAACCCCGCCGGCACCTATAAAAATAGACCAATGAAAGCAATCATCATGCACTTGGATCACAAAACAAATCTTTAGTAGTTTCCATTTTTTGTTGTTGTGAAATGTTACATGAAAAATAAAAAACGGTGACGTGTTCTTCATCCTTTGTGATGATTAGTGATGTTATCCGTTTTGATATCTTTAAGCAGCTTCAATGAGGCTTCCTCAGGAAAACCATCAGCAGCAGAAGACCGAAGAAGAATTCAGATGGCAAGACTTAGTATTTTTTTTTTTTTTTTACAGGTTCCAGGATTTTGTAAAGGAGCCTATTATCAGTCTCGACTGATAACCATGTTGCAGAGATGGTTAAAAGCACAACAGAAACAAACAAAAAAACAAACCACACCCAAAAAAAAAAAAAATAATTATTTGAATAAAAACTCCCTTGTCCACCAATTTATTAATTAAAAAAAATCCTCAAAGTTACAATGAAACCTAATTGTGGAATACAGACTCACCCATACTCCCTCATTCAACAATTTATTAATTGAAAGGAAATCAGCAAAGTTAAGCCGTAATCCAATTGTGTAATGTCCCACGACGTCCATTCATTCAAGGTTCTCGGACCGAGGCTCCATGGGTCACTGCCGGTCAGCGGCAGGAACGAGCATGGTAACCAAGGTGGTTACCCGATATTTACCTTCGTTACCAGTCTCCGCCGCTCTCTCGCTGCCAGTGCCGGCTCCTGCTCTCTGCACATGTAGCTGCAGTACACATCGGGTAATTAACCCGATGTGTACTGTAGCTAAGAGAGCAGGGAGCCAGCGCTAAGCAGTGTGCGCAGCTCCCTGCTCTCTGCACATGTAGAGACGTTATGATCGCTGCTGCGTCGCTGTGTTTGACAGCTAAGCAGCGATCATAACAGCGACATACAAGGTCGCTGTTACGTCACAGAAAATGGTGACGTAACAGCGACGTCGTTGTCGCTATGTGTGAACCCAGCTTTACACCACTGGATTATGTCAGAACTTTGAGAATACCTTTTTAATTAATAAATTGGTTAAACAAGAGTGTGTGGGAGAGTCTGTTCAAATAAACTAGGGGTGTGTATGTGTGTTTTTTAACTTCCCGGGTTAATGGGGTGTCTGATAGATGCCGATCCATTACTAACTCATGGGCTTCATGCCAGTGGTCAATTCAAAGCTGACATGAACCCAAAAAATATTACTCTGATTACCAGGAAAATCAAGAAGAGACTGGTAAAGCGCCAGAATTGGTGCATGCGGGCTGCTAAAAGTGGCAGCTGCGGGCTGCTATTTTTAGGCTGGGAATGGCCAAAAATCCATGGGCCTTCCCAGCCTGATCATGCCAGCCCCCAGCTGTCTGCTTTATCTCGGCTGGTTGTAAAAAAAAGGTGGTACCCCACATCATTTTTTATATTTTTATTTATTGGTTCACAGCAGCATACAAGCATCTTCCCCATGCAATAAAGCTTGTTGATTAGCTACACTGCAGCCTTTCAACAAACTTTATTAGCATATGAATAGCACCTGATTTTTTTTTTATTTTTAATCCGTGTTCGAGTTTGAGCCCTGGATTTTATAATTTGGGTTCGCTCATCCCTTGAATGCTATTAATGGCTGTATATTTTCTGATGAAATGATGCATTAACTAACCTACTCTCCTCAGTTACATACAGTTATCACCTAGTGTCTAATAATCACAACATACTAAAACGTGTTACATCAAGATAAAGCCATTAAAATCTACAATGCCTTAAAACAAAGCTACTAATTTGTATTGTACCCATGTAATTGGGTGTCAGTACCTCTGGAGTATCCAGCAAGAGGCAGCCTAGTTCATAGCAAGCATACGGCTGAATGTAGAGGTTCTGCTGTCGTCCCTGCTCATCCTTCACTGCACGTTGGAAGAACTATAAAAGAACAGAAGGTTGCCAAAAGTTATTCATCTGGACATATGTAACAGCAAAGAATTTCTATACATAAAGCCATGCTCATTAAATCAGATCTGTTGCCAGATTTTACCATACAAATGGCATGCACTATTAAGCAAGTTTCCTAGACCTGAAGAGCCTGGTGTACTTACTTTGAAAATCTGTGTTAAAATGGCTTTATTATCCTTTATGAAAGGTTAACTGAAGCTCTCCCACTTAACCCAATTTACAGCTTCCCAGGGTCCTACTCTGCTGCTGCTGAGATCTTACTCTGCTCGGTGCAGGCTGCAGAGATGGAATAGACTTGGACTCCTAAGTTGTATCACTCTTTAGCTGAGTGCATTAAATGCTCAGTTTATTACCAGGGTTATACCACCATTCTGTTCTGGATTTACATACAATTAATAATTCTGTAGTCCAAAAGCATGACCTTAAATATCTCACCTGAACAGCATCTTCAACATTCCCCAGACATTTATGGATTGCTCCAAGGAGTAAGTTCCGTAGTCCAACTACTGATGGATCCACAACTTCATGGCAAGCTTCAGCCAACATCAAATAAAAGGAGCAAGCACAAATTAGTAAATTATATTGTGGAAGGATAGTGCACGACTTAGAATAAATAACCTTACATCAGAAGACTACTACCTATGGATGTATGCATGTACAACAAATTCATGTATGAGCACATATTCACATGGGTTGTCCACCTCTGAGAACATTGTTTTTCTTTGTGCATAAATGCATATATATTAGACTAAAAATCATCGGACAGTGAGAGAATAGTGGAAGAGCGGTGGTAGTACTAGGAACCATGGAGCAGTCTGCAGTAGAAGTAGGCTTTAAAGTCAAATGTTCCGTACCTACAATATTCAAGTGTTGTGCCCACAGGAATGATGTGAAAGAAATACCGTGCGTGACAATTAGGCCTAAGCCACAAGTCACACTGCACTCGCAGTACACCGGTGTACCGCGAGTGCAGGACGAGAATGGCAATAGCCAGCAACGGAGGAGAGAGGGAGATAAATCCCTCCCTCCCCTCCTCAGAGCCGGCCCGTCCCTCCTCAGTGCCGGCCCGCCCCCCGCAGCTGTGGTCGGATCTCATGATCGGACCTCAGTCGCAGTGACACTCGCATGACACTCGGTTCCCGCTGTGCTGCCAGCGTGAGCCGAGTGTCATGCGAGGATCGCAGTAGATTCCCGTTTGGCCCCGGCCTTAGTAAAAGACTGTTGAATGAGAACAATGTTTTGTGACCATTAATCCTTACAGGGAGACTCCTGGTTCTAACTAGGGACTGAACAGAGGTATGACTAGCACACACAAAGTCCACACACCCCCCCAGGACCCTGCCACCAACAATCCCTTCACCATGCTTTGTGGAGGATACCGGGCCAAAGAGAGGAAGCGGCCGAGCCAAAGCAGAAAGAACCCTTCCCCCGTGACCACATTGGGGGTCCTTTCCGCGCCCCCAGATGCCCCTCTTCAGGTGACATCCACTACCTGGAGAATAAGGACTAAGGGAGGATTTCCCCTTTAATTTTACAAGGATAACCAAAACCCACCGATGAGTGACAGCTGTAATACGTTTACGGATGCATTATTCCTACATTAGGGCTCTTAGAGGGTCACTATGAATCAGGGGAACCCCTGTAAATATTTCATAGCGGTTCCTTAAAATGAGGTACTGTATGAAAAATTTCAAAATTCATGTTGAAAATATGGTACTTAATACTTCTTCAGAAAATTAAATGAATATATTTTCTGAAACAACAATCTAATCTATGGTCTACATTATAATATTAATATCAAATAGTTTTTTTGACACAGAAAACCTGAACACTGACATAAATATAACATGATTCAGGCACAAAGGCAAACACCTCCTAGATAGATATGAGGATAATACAGTAATAGAGTCCACTACACAGTGATAGAATGAAGGACGCAAAGATTATAGTAGTAGTACACTCAGTCTTATCAGTATGATTAGTTTGAAAATTGCTAAATTGTATTTCCTAATAAGAGACGTGATAAAACTACAGATTGCCTTGTTAAGTATTGGTACTTCAGAATGCAATATAACAGCCGATGGTGCAATAAAGTCATTAACAGCGATAATCTGCACAGATATCACAGCAGCTAACAGGCTCTACAGTCCCCGTCACACTAAGCAACATCGCTAGCAACATCGCTGCTAACGAACAACTTTTGTGACGTTGCTAGCGATGTTGCTGTGTGTGACATCCAGCAACAACCTGGCCCCTGCTGTGAGGTCGTTGGTTGTTGCTGAATGTCCTGGGCCATTTTTTAGTTGTTGCTGTCCCGCTGTGAAGCACAGATCGCTGTGTGTGACAGCGAGACAGCAACAACTAAATGTGCAGGCAGCAGGAGCCGGCTTCTGCGGAGGCTGGTAACCAATGTAAACATCGGGTAACCAAGAAGCCCTGTCCTTGGTTACCCGATATTTACCTTTGATACCAGCCTCCTCCGCTCTCACTGTCAGTGCCGGCTCCTGCTCTGTGCACATGTAGCTGCAGGACACATCGGGTTAATTAACCCGATGTGTGCTGTAACTAGGAGAGCAAGGAGCCAGCGCTAAGCATTGTGCGCTGCTCCCTGCTCTGTGCACATTTAGCTGCAGCACACATCGGGTAATTAACCCGATGTGTGCTGTAACTAGGAGAGCAGGGAGCCAGCGCTCAGTGTGCGCTGCTCCCTACACGTGTAGCTCCGTGCGGTGGTAACCAAGGTAAATATCGGGTTGGCTACCCGATATTTACCTTAGTTACCAAGCGCAGCATCTTCCACGCGGCGCTGGGGGCTGGTCACTGGTTGCTGGTGAGCTCACCAGCAACTCGTGTAGCCACGCTCCAGTGATCCCTGCCAGGTCAGGTTGCTGGGGGGATCGCTGGAGCGTCGCAGTGTGACATCTCACCAGCAACCTCCTAGCAACTTACCAGCGATCCCTATCGTTGTTGGGATCGCTGGTAAGTTGCTTAGTGTGACGGTACCTTACCTCTGAGAGGATGGTGGAAAAGGACTGGCAGCTTTAGATAAAACGAACAAAAAATGAACACAGCAAAAACAACACAAAAATATAGGGATTTATAATATAGTTTAGTATGGCCAATACTGTGCACCAGGGAATATGATAGAAAATGTCTTGGGTGTAAGCAAAGACGATATAAGATATATATAGGCTCAACCATGCAAACACTGGAGGAGTACATCCTCATGCTGGCCAATGCCAGTGTGAGGACTTACTTTGTGGGCGGGGTAAGCCTGCAATGCACTCTCATCCCACAGAAGAGGAGCGGTTGCCCCTGTAGCCTTCCCAGGCCAGTATGTGACCTTACAGGGTCCCCAGGCCTGTGGGTGACCCTCGGGCCTCCCCAGGGCCGTGGG
Organism: Anomaloglossus baeobatrachus; assembly: GCF_048569485.1. NCBI lineage: Eukaryota > Metazoa > Chordata > Amphibia > Anura > Aromobatidae > Anomaloglossus > Anomaloglossus baeobatrachus. The sequence goes on along the minus strand of NC_134358.1, from coordinate 162,564,347 downwards.
TGACCCTCGGGCCTCCCCAGGGCCGTGGGTGACCCTCGGGCCTACCCAGGGCCGTGGGTGACCCTCGGGCCTCCCCAGGCATGTATGTGGGTGAGCCTCCAGCCTCCCCAGGCATGTATGTGGGTGAGCCTCCAGCCTCCCTAGGCATGTATGTGGGTGACCCTCCAGCGTCCCCAAGCATGTATGTGGGTGACCCTCCAGCCTCCCCAAGCATGTATGTGCGTGCCCCTCCAGCCTCCCCAGGCATGTGCGTGCCCCTCCAGCCTCCCCAGGCCTCTTTGTGCTCCTCCAGCCTCCCAAGGCCTCTTTCTGCTCCTCCAGCCTCCCCAGGCCTCTTTGTGCTCCTCCAGCCTCCCCAGGCCTCTTTGTGCTCCTCCAGCCTCCCCAGGCCTCTTTGTGCTCCTCCAGCCTCCCCAGGCCTCTTTGTGCTCCTCCAGCCTCCCCAGGCCTCTTTGTGCTCCTCCAGCCTCCCCAGGCCTCTTTGTGCTCCTCCAGCCTCCCCAGGCCTCTTTGTGCTCCTCCAGCCTCCCCAGGGCTGTGTGTAGCTCCCCAGTGCTGTATATACCAGCAGCGAAGTTTGTGCCCCCCAACTAGGTCTCTGCTCTCCAGTGATGTATATACCCAGTTTTCTCTGTACCCCCCAGTAATATATATACCCCCCTGTCTCCTGTGATGTATATGTCCCCAGCTCTTCCTATGATGTATATGCCCTTAGCGTCTCCTTTGTGATGTATATACAGCAGTCCCAGCTGACAAAAAGCTGGAAAAGTAGTTGTGAGAAGCAACAAGATCACCTAATATTACAGCCACAGCAAAGAGAAGAAGCTCCAGCCACCACAGAGAGTTAATTGTTTGACCAAGCATAGCAGGATCATTTTCAAGTTGATAATTTTGTGCGGCCCCTAATGATGGTAAAAATTTTCACATGGCCCTTTGCAGAAAAAAGGTTCCCCACCCAGATATAGACGCATCATTTTGTGGCCCGGTACCTTGACTCATGTGCTGGAGATTGGAGAAGGAGCAGTTCGGCAGAGCCTTCCACAGATACAGCACCTCAATAGCCGCCAGTACACACAGCTGCTTGGTTGGTTTTTGTTTTCTAAATCGGTCACCCTGTCATTGCCATACAAAACACACAGTTACATAAGGCACAATATATACAGTATATACAGTAGATACAGGCTGAGTTCATAATTACCCCATAACACTAATAAATCCCCCTTACAGCGTGAATATCTTCCCCTTTCATATTTTTAGTCTGTGGCTTTTCTCCCCCATTTATTCTTCACTTAAATACACCTTTCACTTGCTTTTTGTCCTTTAATCTCCACCCCACCCCTTCCTCTCCTATTCTTTGATGGCTCTTGCTTCATAGATCCAGTGAAAGGCAGACGTAGATAGAAAAAAAGCAGGTGGGAAAGTGGATTTAAATAAGTGGGCCCCACCATGATGCACCGAGCGCCTGCACTTGGTTTGAACATTCATTCTGTGCTGACAGAGGCCCTTTAAAGAAGTTTTAAAATTGGGCCAAGGGTATGTGTGCGAGAGGTGAAGCCCAGAAAGTAATAAAAAAAAAAAAAATACACACAACCAGTCCCTGCAAAGACTGACAAGGAGCACCAGAGCACAACCAACCATCTAGAGCTCCCCGTCAGTCTTTGCAGGGACTGTGTGCAGGTATCAGGTCAGTAGTGGGTCTACTATTCTATTGCTTTTCTCACATTTTTTGTTCCTAGAAACGCTTATGCTCATCCTATGGCAGAGTCAGATCAGTTGTGTCATGTCTATGATGACCGTACTAAACGTCATTGCAAGGCTAACCAGCTGCATAGCGCCCATCACCCAAAGAAGGGTATGACATTGTGATGGTGACACTGGACAATGCTGCCCATGTAACTATCACTGTTCTTACCCAACTGTACACAAACCTTTTTCACTGAAAACTGCTCAATCTGATTGTTTTTTCTTTTAAATAGCTTTTGGACGTCTCTAAATACTTCTTGTGCACCGTCCACATCTCCAGTGGCACCTTGACACACTGAAATTGGAAAAATGGGGGTGTGAACGTCAACAGTTATTTAATAATTTCACAGTGTGTAAGAAATGGCGTATACAATCTTATGTGACGGCGTGTCATTGTTCTGAAGGCGATGTAACTGAATAGGGAAATGGACACTGAATCAAGAGAAAGGTGGCAGAAGAGCAGATGAGTCATGGGACAATTGGAAAATACTCTCATGGATTTTTTTTGTATTACTTTATTATTTAAAGCTTATGGAAAAATGATTGCTAGGCTCCTTTACCATAAAGTATTTCTCCAATTTTGACACTGTGCACAGGGCAGAGAACACGAAGACAGCATTTCCTAAAGAGAACCTGTCAATTTTCCTGGCATATCGTTTTACGTTCCCAACAAAGTAACAATTCTGGATTGTCTAAACTTAGAACATTGTGCTGTTCCTGTTAGTTCTCCTAGAACTGTATGACTAAATTAACAACTGGGCGTTACCATGTGGGGGGTCCATACATAGCCGATCAGTGCTGATCGTGTAGAGATACACCCCATTGACCGATGTTCTTTAAGATTGGTGGGACTTGCAGTTGTCACAGTGGTTCGTCATGTTGATGAATATACAATTGTAAAATTAGGGAACCTGGACAATGACTATAGGCCTCCTTTGAATTTGGGGACAATGCTAGGTATATAATGGTCCATAGGAAAACAGATTCTTGTCATTTTGAGGAAAAGGAAAGTACCTGATGTAGGTATTGAAATGTACAGGAGGGTCAGCCTCATCATTTTATCAATTTTGGGGGCGTACATTCTTTAATTAGTATGCACTTTGTCTGAGAACCCTGCCCCACCCATAGCCATGTGTTTCATTTCACATATATAGCTTGGTTCTTTGCTTCCCAATACAGGGCAAGTTTTTTAACTGCAGGTGAGGTTACACAAAGGTTAGGGACCCCAAAAATAGAGATTACCTTTGTGTGGTTTTGGGGATCTTTTGCATTGAGCAATACAATAGCTAAACATCTCCTACATTCCTATTATTCATAGCAGTTATGCATATTCCATTTTCATGTTTTTCATTTTTTTCAGATAGTTCATTGTATTTTTCAGTCTAGCATTCCCATAGCAGTTCTGCTTTTCATTATTCCCCTATACATTGTGACTGGTGTGCAACTCTTTATCCTATTGTATAGTTATATGTTTTTGAGTCTTGCACCATGTTCACACCATTGGTGTTCCAGACGTACATTTTTTTTTTTATCAATTTTGGGGGCTCCAGGAATAGGGCAACACGGTTTCAAATTTTAACAAGTCATGACAATGACCCTTTATGTTTTTTTTTCCATTTTCCGAAGTTAGGAGAACTGACACGTACCTGCAGTAAGATAGGCGTAGTAACACTGTGACCACCTGGATTCATTTTTTAACCGTTCAAAGGACCGGAAAGCGTCCTTAAAGTTTAATTCTATCATGCTGCACCAGCCTAGGGGAGAATAAATAAGAAACTAGGATTGAAAAACTGGAAAAGGTCATGCATTTTCTTTGAGATGAATGTGAAGAATCAAAAAGGGGACCACATACCTAGAGCAATTTTATGTGACAATAAGAAACAATTTCACTATGGTATGGCCAGCTATTCAGGATATCTGGCCACCATAAACGCTTGTTATCACCCAATGTTGTAAGCAAAGAAACTAAAGCTGGGACGTCGTTGTTACGTCACCATTTTCTGTGACGTAGCAGCGACCTTCTGAGTCGCTGTTATGATCGCTGCTTAGCTGTCAAACACAGCAGCCGAAGCAGCGATCATAACGACACGCGTCACTGTGCTGCAACATGTGCAGAGAGCAGGGAGCCGCGCACACTGCTTAGCGCTGGCTCCTTGCTCTCCTAGCTACAGTACACATCGGGTTAATTAACCCGATGTGTACTGCAGCTACATGTCACAGTGCAGAGAGCAGAGAGCCGCGCACACTGCTTAGCGCTGGCTCCCTACTCTCCTAGCTACAGTACACATCGGGTTAATTACACGATGTGTACTGCAGCTACATGTGCAGAGAGCAGGAGCCGGCGCTGGCAGCGTGAGAACGGCGGAGGCTGGTAACGAAGGTAAATATCGGGTAACCACCTTGGTTACCCGATGTTTACCTTGGTTACAGCTTACCGCAGCTGCCAGATGCCGGCTCCTGCTCCCTGCTCGCTTCATTTCGTCGCTCTCTCGCTGTCACACACAGCGATCTGTGTGTCACAGCGGGAGAGCGACGACCAAAAAAAGAAGCTGGACATTCAGCAACGAGCGGCGACCTCACAACAGGGGCCAGCTCGTTGCTGGATGTCACACACAGCGACAGCGACGGGACGTCGCTGCAACGTCACAGAAAATGGTAACGTAGCAGCGACCTCGTTGTCGTTGTGTGTGACACCACCTTAAGTATATAATCACCAATATGCACTGAAGTTTCCAGCAGTGTTTTGGACACTAAATAGATTTTAGGGGGTCAATACACAATAGATAGCTGTTGGCCAAAAGTCGGTCAGCAGCTATCCTTCCCAACTCCTCCATACGTACGATTCCTTGCTCAGCCGAGTGTGCCTGTATTCTCTACAAGTGAGCCTCAGCTAGATTCCTTGGGCGGAAGTTTATTTCTTTGAGAACAAAAGGATTGGCAGTCCTAAATCATCAGAAGGCCCCAATACACATTAGACTGTATATGTGATATGCCGAGCCTGCATATATTGGCAGGTTCAGCTTATAGTCTAATGTATATGAGAGCCTTTATCATTAAAGAAGTTATGTTGGCCTTTAAAAAAAACCCACATATTATGATGTGACTGGCCATCTATAGCGTAAGGCAGGGCTGGGCAAATTGCGGCCAGCAAGTCACATCTGACCTTCCGGCTGTTCCACTCCAGCCCGTGGACCGAGACAGCTGAAGGGCTGAAAACAGTGGACCACCAAGCCCTCCTCTGCTGCCCGTATGCCACAGCCCATTTCCCAATATCCACGTTACCTGCATCCTCAGAATGCAGATAGTGATGAATACATTGGTGGAGGACGGTGCCTGTGGCTCCTTTTTCTATTAATCAGGGTGTGGGACAGCAGACGTAATGACCTCACATCATTGCAAGAGACAGGAGCAGAGTCCCGGGGAAAATGGCAGAGAGGCGAGTATGTGTTGGTTGTATTTTTATGTGTATGGAATGTTTGCATGTAATTAGGAGGCTGTTTGTGGGCTCATACAGTATATAGGAGGCTATGTGGGACTCAAGGTATATAGGAAGCGATTTGAGGGCTCATGCTATATTTAGGAAGCTATGTGGGGCACATACTATATATAGGAAGGTCTCAGACTGTATATAGAGAGCCTATGTGATGCTCATGCTGTATTTAGGAGGCTATTTGGCGGCTCCTATTCTATATAGGGGATGTGTGGGGAATCATATTGTATATAGGGGGGCTGTGTGTGGGCTCATACGGTATATATGGGGTTATGTGAGGGCTCATCCTGTATATAGGGAGCTATGTGGGACTCATACTGTATATAGGGTATGTCAGCATACTTAATACTGTTCAGTATAGATTGATACAATTAATGTTAATATAAAATATTAATTATAATTAATATGTTAATATTAATATTGAGCAGAATTAATTTCAGCCTATTGTTTCGGCCTCCACACCAGTCACAGTCTCTCATATGGCCCTTCGAGAAAATTAATTGCCCACCACTGGTGTAAGGGGGTGTCCTAACTCTCCACCCTGTTGCAGATATCCAAAGAAAGAAGGAATGGACATGCTGGATTTCAACATGCCTAATCTTTAGCTGTAACAGGATTTGTATTTCCTTATTAACTGTGTCAGGCATGCATGTCTGTGGATGGTGGTGGGGTATACAGTAGTTACCTTAAATAAGCACTCCAATTATATTTTTTTTTTGCCATAAACCTGTGTAAATGTAAAGTAGTGTAATCTTCTAATCAGACCTGCTGGATGACACTGGGTATAAGTCTATAGAGTGTCAGAACCAAGTTCCATAGACTTAAGGCCGCTTTACACGCAGCGACATCGCTAAAGTGATGTCGTTGAGGGTCACGGAATTTGTGACGCACGTCCGGCCATGTTACGTGCGATAAAAAAAGGTCGTAAAATCGAGCAAAATCAATCGTTGACATGCTCCCCTATTCCAAATATCGTGGCAGCTGCAGGTATGATGTTGCTCATCGTTCCTGCGGCAGCACACATCGCTATGTGTGACACCGCAGGAACGAGGAACCTCACCTTACCTTCGGCCGCCGGTAATGAGGAAGGAAATAGGTGGGCGGGATGTTCGTCCCGCTCATCTCTGCTTCGATTGGGCGGCCGCTTAGTGACGTCGCTGTGACGCCGAACGTACCGCCCCCTTAAAAAGGAGGCGGTTCGCCGGTCATAGCGACGTCGCTAGGCAGGTAAGTAGTGTGACGGGTCCGAGCAATTTTGTGCGCCACGGGCAGCGATATGCTCGTGACGCAGAAACGATGGAGGGGGGTACGCACGCTAGCGATCTCACTAGCGAGATCGCAGCGTGTAAAGCGGCCTTTACACATAGACCCCAGTGTAATTTGGCAAGTTGGAATAGAAATCATAATAGTGACAAGAGGACCGGATCAGGACTGGAAACACTGAATATAGTGATCAGTAAGTATATGAACACACTTACACTACATTACATATACATTTACATTTAAGACATATAAAAGTTTCATGTGATATCTTCTTTAAGTAAGGCACTTTAGTCTATTGTCAACTGTGTTGTTGGCCTGGACAACTTATTGGATCCTAGGTACAATTTGCAAGTAAAGGCTGGAGGTTGACATGCCAATATTAATGAGGGGTGGGCCAGTTAATGAAATCAACGCCTCTTGTCAATGGTGTGTGCCTTGCCAGAGACGTTATTCCATAGAGTACCATTCCTCGTGTAAGAATGGCGGCAATATTGCTGAATTTGACATTGGGCCATAGCCACGCTCTATCACGTCTCCTCCCCAGTTCAGGCCATTTTGGCAGAGTTTCTTAAAATTAATGTAAAAATGCCAAAATTCATAACATTTTTGTGTAACTCCGCATTGCAAACCTTTTGCGATTTTTTTCAAAGTGTTTTACGCTAGTTTTTTTTGAGTAAACACTTTGATGTATCGGGCCCTATAAGCGGTCACAAACCTTTCCACACTTCCCATACATTGTTTAAACGAAAAAGCCCTTAAAGGGGTAATTCAAGTCGTACATCTATTTGAAGTTTCCTAATATTTTCATGTCCTGGATGTGATCAGGACCACATGTAGAGAAATCCTTTTTGTAGTACCTCATTGCATGCCATGTTTAACTAGTACTACCTATTACAGATTCAAACCCTACTCGGGCATCGCACCAGCCTATACCAGAGTGCCGAATATGATTTTCTTACTTTTTTCTGTACCTTCAGCAGCACAATACCTAATGTGATAGAAGTGTCACAGACAGGGCTGCTCATATCATGGATCTGATCATGAGTAATAAAACAAAATGTCAACAGAGATACCAACTTCAAAGGTTTGCTTTATTTGGATGCTTTTTAATACTTCTTGTTCTAGGGATCATCCATGAATGAGTGTTCTCTGTAATTAATATGTACATTTCTATGTAGTTTCCATGTGCAGTGATTCTAGTTTTGAGGCCGATGTTTCTGGTGAATGACCAATGCACTTTACACTTACCAATCTCATACAGGCAAACATGCTGGATCTCTCGCTGCTCCGTGGCAAGCTCCAGAGCGGTGTGGAAGGAGGTCAAGGCACTGTTTATTTGACACTGGAACAGAAGCATGAAAAGTACAAGTAAGTAGAAATTGGGAATAAATTTAGTCTCAGACCAATGATACTGATCAGCTATGCACATTTCAGGATTTAAAGGGAACCAATCACCAGGATTTTTGTATACAACCTAAACCAGTGCTATACTGGCACTATCAGGCTGATTCTATACATACCTGTAGCGGTCAGATCGGATGTTTAGGTTTTGAAATCCAAGAAAGTAAAGTTTATAAAATCAGCAGCTTCTTGAGTGACAGCAGCTGAGGATCAGATAATAGCGGGGGGTATTCATAGTTATTCCCGCCCAGTTAGAATTGCCATAATTATTATACAATTGATTTAATTTTTGACTTACAGGACCTGTAGTGAGGTCATACCCATGTAACCTGAAGGGGCAGGGCCTCAGCCAAAGGAAAAATGTTGCTTCCTGGTATCAGCTTTGTTGGCTGAGGCCCTGCCCCTTCTGGTCACATGGGTATGACCTCAGCACAGGTCCTCCTAGTGGAAAATTAAATCAATCGTATAATGCTTCTAACAGAGGGAGGGGATAACTATGAATACCCCCAGATATTATCTGATCTTCAGCTGCTGTCACTCAAGAAGTTAAAGGTTTTATAAACTTTCTTGGATTTCAAAACCTAAACATCCGGAGCTGACCACTACAGGTATGTATAGAACCAACCTGATAGCGCCAGTATAGCACTGGCTTTAGCTTATGTAGGAAAATCCTGGTGATTGGTTCACTTTAAGTAGTGAACACCATGCACATTGTGTAAGAAGTAATTAAGTCTATTCAGTTTCAGGAACGAATCACCACATGGTCGCAAGATGCACACCAAACATTGGCCTTCAAGTTCCCCATAAGAAATCCCTTCGCGTAAAGTGTCCTTGACTCTTCCCTGCTTTTTGAGGGATGGTTCTAGTGTCTGTTAAGACCCCCATACAAGTTAGACCAATGTCAGCCAAACCCACCAATAATTACATCAGTTGACAATCTAATGTATACGGGGCTGTCTAATTCTCCCCTGATAGATGAGGTCATGGGAAATAAAGAAGATGGCATGTTCGATTGCAGTCTTCCAATCCTTTTACGGTCTTTACTGCCACTACGCAGTATGGCAGCAGCTCTCCAATAGAGATCACTGGAGCGCTCGGCTTTCACTGTGAATAAATCTTGTCTGGGCCAGGAAGGATGCAAAAGAGTATAAAGACATTTCAGCACAGGATCATGGCTGATTCTTTTTGGGAGGTAAAACATTTACCTGCCTGTTTTTAAAAAATGTTTTACCACAAAGAAAGAGTTATTTGCGATCCCGTGCTGTACTGTGTTACGGGGGGCTGTCTGATAATAACTGAAAGGAGTATCAGACAGTCAGGGTCCACCGTGCAAAGACTTTGCTGCAGACTATGGCAGAGTGCAATACCTCTGTTAACTCACAGAAGGATATAATAAGTAAGTAAAGCAATTCCTCCCTTACTTGGAGGGTGTGTGGAATGATCTCTGTTAATAATCACAGAGACAAAGGCAATGTGTGCGAAATGGCACCTACCTAGGTCCGCTCTTCTAGTGGTGCAAAAGAGACGAACAGCAGCGTAAGCCGCACAAAGCTCCTACCTGCGTTCGCTCCACTAGTGTGCGAGGACACGAACCACTAGATATGGCACCTGCCTAGGTCCGCTCTTCTAGTGGTGCAAAAGAGACGAACAGCAGCGTAAGCCGCACAAAGCTCCTACCTCTGTTCGCTCCCCTAGTGTGCGAGGATACGAACAACTGCCAGACGCAGTATAAGGAACGTTACCCTAGCGGCAACGTCCACCTACGAGTAGAATCACAAGGCCCAGCCAGACCATGTGCCTCAGGCACCTGCCTATGTCCGCTCCCCTAAGAGAAAAGGATACGGACAGCAGCCGAAGCTGTAAGGTATAAGAACGCTACCCTGCCGGTAGCGCTCACCTAGCATAGACAGAGGAATGCCTAGAGGAACGCGCACAGAGCGTCTACTCATATGCATGAACCAAGAGGACTGAGCACCATGCGGCGTGTGTCAGGGTCTTATATAGACTCTGTGCCTCATCCAAGATGGAGGACACCAGAGCCAATCCGCTGCCAGAACGACAGGAGTGACATCATGCTGGCCTATCACCGAGCAAGACGTCACAAGCACATGACCAGCGACCAATCGGCATAGAAGGTGTCAGAGACATGTGACCTCGTGTCAGCGATGATGTCACCCGCACATGTGCAATGGCTCCAAGATTGGACTTAGTCTCCGACGCTCGCACATGTGCAGTAGCAAGAAATCTGGACTTAGTCTCCAGCGCTCGCACATGTGCAGTAGCAAGAAATCTGGACTTAGTCTCCAGCGCTCGCACATGTGCAGTAGCAAGAAATCTGGACATAGTCTCCAGTGCTCGCAGCAACCGTAACAGTACCTCCCCCTCAAGGGCCCCCCTCCCGGCGACGCAGGTAATCGGCAACTAAGTCGGGAGCATGGACAGCCTCCTCAGGCTCCCAAGAGCGATGTTCCGGACCATAGCCCTCCCAATCTATCAAGAAGAACCTGCGCCCTCTAACCATCTTAGAACCAACTATGGCTCGTACCTCATAGCTAGAACGAGAGGAATCAGAGGCAGGAGAGTGCACTTCACGAGCGTGAGGTAAAATAGCCGGCTTTAGCAGTGAGACATGGAATTTGTCATGAATCCTAAGATGGACAGGTAACTTCAATTGATAGACTACAGGATTTACCTGTCGAAGAACCTCATAAGGACCCAGGAAGCGAGGAGCAAATTTGACAGAGCTCACTCTAAGTCTCACGTGTTTTGCAGAGAGCCACACAAAATCCCCTGGAGAAAAGACAGGAGCCGGGCGACGAAACCGATCGGACACCGTCTTCATACGGTCCTTAGCTGCTTGGATCGACTCTTGAGTCCGATCCCAAACCTCTGGCATTAGTTGCCCAGTCAGCCACAAGAGGAGGAGGTGCAGCAGCGGGAAACGGTACTGGTACCCTAGGGTGTTGCCCATTATTGAGTACGAACGGTGTCTGCCCAGTGGCCTCAGCCAGCGAATTGTTAAGGGCAAATTCTGCCCAGGGTAAGAGGGAGGACCAGTTATCGTGGTTCTCAGCAACAAAGTGTCGAAGGTATATAATCATAGATTGATTGGTACGTTCAACAAAACCATTAGTCTCCGGATGGTATGCCGAAGAGAGATTCAATTTGCAGAAGGCTACAAAGATCTCGCCAGAAACGGGAAGTAAATTGCGGGCCTCTATCACAAATGATACGATCTGGCATCCCGTGAAGCCTAAAGACATGCTTGAGGAATAGTTTGGCTAGTACCCTGGAAGATGGGATTCTCGATAACGGTACGAGATGAACCATCCGGGAGAAATGGTCCGTAATGACCCACACAAATCTATGTCCCTGTGAACATGGAAGATCACCCACAAAGTCCATGCCTACCACCTCCCATGGTCTATCTGGCACTGGTAAAGGATGCAAGAGCCCAGCCGGTCTCTGCCGTAATGGACGGTTGCGAGCACACGAGTAGCAGGAACCGACATATCTCTTGACGTGGCTGGCTAAGTGTGGCCACCAATACCACCTCTCCAGTAACTCTCGTGTCCGCCTAATACCAAAATGCCCACCCACCTTTGAGGTGTGGGCCCATGACAGTATATCATTCTGTCGATCAGGCGGAACAAAGGTCTTGCCCGGTGGGATTTGGTCTAACGTCACAGGGGAGAGCGTATGAAAAACCCTGGAGGGAAGGATAAGACGAGGTTCGTCAATCTCTTCCTGGGTAGAAAGCATAGAGCGAGACAGGGCGTCTGCCTTGTTATTCTTACTCCCAGACAGATAGTTGATGGAGAAGTGAAAGCGGGAGAAAAACAAGGACCAGCGGGCTTGGCGAGGATTCAGACGCTGAGCGGTTTGTAAGTACGTCAGATTCTTATGGTCTGTATAGACCTGGAAAGGATGTTTCGCTCCTTCCAGCAAGTGACGCCACTCCTCCAAGGCTAATCTCAAGGCGAGCAGTTCCCGATCCCCAATGGTATAGTTTCTCTCTGCCGGTGAAAAGGTTTTAGCAAAGAAGAAACACGGCCTTTTTCTACCTGCACCGTTCTTTTGATACAAGACCGCACCAGCACCCACTGAAGAGGCATCAACCTCTAAGAGGAAGGGCTTATTCTCATCGGGTCTTTGAAGAACGGGAGCAGTTGAAAAGTGTCTTTTTACTGCCTCAAAAGCCTGAGATGTCTCAGTAGACCAGGCTTTGGGATTAGCACCTTTCTTAGTCAAGGCCACCAAAGGGGCCACCAAAGTAGAAAAATGGGGTATGAACTGCCTGTAATAATTTATGAATCCTAAGAAGCGTTGCACCGCCTTCAAGGAATGAGGTTCGGACCATTGCAGGACAGCAGAGAGCTTCGCAGGATCCATAGCCAGACCCTCTTGTGAGATAATGTAACCCAAAAAAGGCAATGAGGACTGCTCGAATACACATTTCTCGAGTTTAGCAAACAATGAGTGCTCCCTTAAACGGGAAAGGACACGAACGACATCCTGACGATGAGTCTCCAGATCAGGAGAAAAAAATCAGGATGTCGTCCAGATACACCACTACTGAGGATAACAGTAAATCCCTGAACACATCGTTTACGAAGTCCTGAAATACTGCGGGTGCATTACATAACCCAAAAGGCATGACGAGGTATTCATAGTGACCGTCTCGGGTGTTAAAAGCGGTCTTCCATTCGTCACCCTTTCGAATTCGTACCAAGTTATACGCACCCCGCATATCCAACTTCGTAAAAACTTGAGCTCCTCTCAGTCTGTCAAAGAGCTCCGAAATTAAAGGTAATGGGTATTTGTTCTTTATTGTGATTGCGTTGAGACCCCTGTAATCTATGCAGGGACGCAAATCACCCTCTTTCTTCCGAACAAAGAAAAACCCAGCTCCCGCGGGAGAGACAGACTTACGAATGAACCCCTTCTCTAAACTCTCTCTTATATAGGTCGACATGGCCTCCGACTCAGGTATCGACAGGGGGTAAACCCTGCCTTTAGGTGGAACCGAACCTGGGATAAGGTCTATGGCACAGTCATACGGCCTATGGGGTGGAAGAACCTCAGCACCCTGTTTGGAGAACACGTCAGCGAAATCCAAATAGGGTGTAGGTATGGGAGAGAGATCAGTTGATGCAACCGCAACGACCTTAGGTGGTAAGGGAAGACATCGGGACTGACATTTCGAACCCCAACTAATAATGCTGTCAGACTCCCAGTCAATGTGAGGAGCATGAGTCCGAAGCCATGGAAGACCCAGAAGGACGTCGTCTATACCCTCAGGCAAAACAAGAAAAGAAATCTCCTCTATGTGACCCTGAGACAGGGAAAGGCGCAAGGGAACTGTCCTCAATGTAATGGAGTCAGACAACATAGTTCCATTAACAACACGGACAGGAATAGGCGCCTCTAACATGATAGAGGGAATATTGTGTCCCTTTACAAATCCTGAGGACACAAAAATCCCGTCAGCTCCGGAATCCACAAAAGCCATAATAGGCCATGTATTCTCAGATAACGAGAGCTGACCTGGGATACAACACTTAGAGGGTGCAGAAGACGTCTCTAGTAACCCCCCTCTAATGGTTACTAGGCCAGGGAGTTTCCCTGACGACTAAGACACTTGTTGGCATAGTGCCCAGCCTGACGACATACGTAACATATAGGAGGACCAGACTTGCGTAGTCTGGAGGACGTATGACCTAACTCCATAGGAGTGGGAGATGTTTCAGATGCTGAGGAAGATGGTAGTGGACCCTCAACAACTGGAATAGCCCGATGCTTAGGGCGTGAGGAAGAGACCTCGAGTCTACGTTCCTTATGGCGTACATCGATCCTCGTTGCTACTGTGATCAAGTCCTCCAGAGAAGCAGGGACCTCACGAGTAGCAAGGGCATCCTTGACATAGCCTGCCAACCCTCTCCAGAAGATAGGAATCAACACCTTCTCTGGCCAATCTAGTTCTGCCACCAGAGTTCTAAAAGCAATGGCATAAGAACTAGTGGATAACGAACCCTGAGATAGATCTAACAGTCTCAGGGCCGCATCATGGGTAACCTGCGGACCCATGAATACCGCCTTAAGAGCATCAAGAAAGTCTTGATGTCTCAGAGTAACCACATCAGAGCGCTCCCATAGGGGAGTCGCCCATTCTAAGGCTTTGTCCTGAAGTAAGGAGATGATAAAGCCTACTCTGGACCTCTCCGTAGAGAAGCGAGAAGAGTTGACCTCTAGGTGTATCTGACACTGACTAATGAAACCACGACATGATCTGGCATCGCCAGAATATCTGTTTGGCAGAGCAAGTCGAGGATCATGTGCAGATGTCACCATGGTCTGAGGTTTATCCTCTATACTCTTGAGCCGTGACTCAAGTACTTGTATGTAACGGTGTAACTGCTGATATTCTGCCATAACTGCCAGACCCTTGGCTCAGTCCTAATGTTACGGGGGGCTGTCTGATAATAACTGAAAGGAGTATCAGACAGTCAGGGTCCACCGTGCAAAGACTTTGCTGCAGACTATGGCAGAGTGCAATACCTCTGTTAACTCACAGAAGGATATAATAAGTAAGTAAAGCAATTCCTCCCTTACTTGGAGGGTGTGTGGAATGATCTCTGTTAATAATCACAGAGACAAAGGCAATGTGTGCGAAATGGCACCTACCTAGGTCCGCTCTTCTAGTGGTGCAAAAGAGACGAACAGCCGCGTAAGCCGCACAAAGCTCCTACCTGCGTTCGCTCCACTAGTGTGCGAGGACACGAACCACTAGATATGGCACCTGCCTAGGTCCGCTCTTCTAGTGGTGCAAAAGAGACGAACAGCAGCGTAAGCCGCACAAAGCTCCTACCTCTGTTCGCTCCCCTAGTGTGCGAGGATACGAACAACTGCCAGACGCAGTATAAGGAACGTTACCCTAGCGGCAACGTCCACCTACGAGTAGAATCACAAGGCCCAGCCAGACCATGTGCCTCAGGCACCTGCCTATGTCCGCTCCCCTAAGAGAAAAGGATACGGACAGCAGCCGAAGCTGTAAGGTATAAGAACGCTACCCTGCCGGTAGCGCTCACCTAGCATAGACAGAGGAATGCCTAGAGGAACGCGCACAGAGCGTCTACTCATATGCATGAACCAAGAGGACTGAGCACCATGCGGCGTGTGTCAGGGTCTTATATAGACTCTGTGCCTCATCCAAGATGGAGGACACCAGAGCCAATCCGCTGCCAGAACGACAGGAGTGACATCATGCTGGCCTATCACCGAGCAAGACGTCACAAGCACATGACCAGCGACCAATCGGCATAGAAGGTGTCAGAGACATGTGACCTCGTGTCAGCGATGATGTCACCCGCACATGTGCAATGGCTCCAAGATTGGACTTAGTCTCCGACGCTCGCACATGTGCAGTAGCAAGAAATCTGGACTTAGTCTCCAGCGCTCGCACATGTGCAGTAGCAAGAAATCTGGACTTAGTCTCCAGCGCTCGCACATGTGCAGTAGCAAGAAATCTGGACTTAGTCTCCAGCGCTCGCACATGTGCAGTAGCAAGAAATCTGGACATAGTCTCCAGTGCTCGCAGCAACCGTAACATACTGTTTGTATTCTTTTTTACTTATCCCCGACCCAGGAGATGTGGTATGATCAGACCATGTCCCGGTACAGTCAGACACGGCCAACTCAGTACATAGCATTATCTCAGCACATGAACACTTTTTTTAATGACATCCAATTGTGGAACTTATTATTATTCCAAGATCTATTGATTAAAATTATCTTAAAACAAACATTTTGTTGGTGGAAAAAAACTCCTTTAACTCTTGGAAGAACAAAAGGATTGGCGCTGGATCTCAATATGTACAATCGTTTTTTTCTCCCCAACATTATGTGGATAGAGGACCTTCCAAAGCACCCAACCAAAAGTTGAAGGTGGATGGATTGGAAGGCTCCTGTACACATCACATAGTTGGCAGGTTTGGATGACTTTGCTCCAATGTGTGAGAATATTATACATACAGTATATACCCAAGAAATCATTCTACTTGAAAGTATGTTTGTGATATTGCTCCCTACTAAGCCTCATTTACCATGGGCTGACATGATTTCATATGCCTCCCGTCATCTCCTTCTCTGGCTGTTCTGAAGTGTACATTATGATTAATGACATTTAGGACTGAACATAAATTACTTTTCTAGAGCACAATGTTCTCTGACTGTTCTTAAAACCACCTACGATCAGTGCCAAATAACAAAGTGGAGGCCTAAATTAGAAAGAACCTTTATTATTGTAAGTGAAGAGCCCGTATCCTGTTAGTGCGGTTCTTACAAGGGTTTCTTTGCAGCGAGGTATCGGACTCATGTAACTCATGGGGCGAGAGCACACGACACAAATACTGTAAGACTGAATTGGGAAAATAGGACCTGGAAGCACGGAAGGAGAAGGGATACCTCTAGTCGTTGGACTCTTCCCTTGAAGAACATGAATAAAGAAGAGTTGGGATATGCAGCTTCTTTCTTGAGGAGAATCTCTTTTGCCTCCTTTAGTCCCGCTTGATTATCACTTCCATCCAATGCAAAAAATGGCCGGACTACAGTATGATACCATAACAAGGCTAGTCTGTATAGAGAGGGAAAGCATCTGCATGTTACAGTTATACAACACCATGACAGTAGGGAAGACACCGACAATGAGGATGTGAAAAACAGAAGTGATCAAATCCTGACCAAACGGGAACAGAAGACATGGGTCACAAGCAATGATAAGAGGGCTGCTTTGCAAAAAAATATTAGCACGTATACTGACACTATTACACTCGTAATGATCTGACCATGGCGAGTCTAATGGTATACAACACCTGCACTGAACACTGGAAATTCAGGGCATTTTAGTCTTTGGTTCATTCTCACATTTATGTCAACAGAAGTAAAAAAAAACGTCATCAATTAAAAAAGGATTTTACTTGATGATAAATGGCATTTCTGAGAAATAAGTGTGTCCTAGTTTCTTTGCACCAAAAATTCCTAAGCTCCTCCCCTCTGCTCTGAGTGACAGATGTAAAGAATTAATGGTATGACGTTAGAGCCATCACTCAAACAGGGAGTGCTTAGGCATTGTTCAGTGCAAAGAGCCCAGGACACTTTTCATGAAGGGACTTCTAATGGGGCACTTAAAGGCTATGTACAGACATCTTTTACTTCTTTAGAGGAGTATTCTCAGGTTATTAAATTGCTTTAATTAGACAGCATGAAAATAAGCAAGTTTACAATAGACTTGCTTTTTGTATGTATTGTCATTCTCCTGCATTGAAAACTTTTATCTTACATAGTTCAAAGCTCTTGCATGAGCTTAGCCACCAGACACTGGCCAAGTGTACTACCGTAGTAGCTACATTACAGGAGAGGAGTTAACTCCTACCATACCAGCCAACTGATTTCTAGACAGAAGTTAGCTGCTCTCAGCTCCTCCTCTCAGCTTCTGACAGTGTTCTTGTCAGTCCTATAGAATCCACTCCTTCCCCCCTTTCAGCACACAGTAGTGGCAGTTTCCACAGCAGCTCTCATTGTCTGAGCTTGCTCAAAGTCCCTGTTATCTCTATATGTAAATATAATAACAGTGCAGACTCAGAACAAGTACTGACAGACAGTAATATGTAGTAGCAGAACAAAGCTACTCACCAGAACTGTCACTCAAGGAGGAGTAGCTATTCCCTAAGTACAAAGTAAAGGTGGTGTCACACATAGCAACATAGCAGCAATCTGACCTTATCAGGATTGCTGCTGCATCGTTACATGGTCACTGGTGAGCTGTCAAACAGGCAGATCTTACCAGCGACGAGCCCCCAGCTAGCAGCGACGTGTGGAAGCGTAACTAAGGTAAATATCGGGTAACCAAGGAAAGCACTTCTCTTGGTTACCCGATATTTACCTTAGTTACTAGCATCCGCCGCTCTCACGCTGCCAGTGACGGCTCCCTGTTCCATGCACTCCTAGCCAGAGTACACATCGGGTTAATTACCCGATGTGTACTCCAGCTATGTATGCAGGGAGCCAGCGCTAAGCGGTGTGCTCTCACGCTGCTAGTGCCGGCTCCCTGCACACGTAGCTGGAGTACACATAGGGTAATTAACCCGATGTGTACTCTGGCTAGGAGTGCAGGGAACAGGGAGCCGGCACTGGCAGCGTGAGAGCGGCAGACGCTAGTAACTAAGGTAAATATCGGGTAACCAAGGAAAGGGCTTCTTGGTTACCCGATGTTTACCTTGGTTACAGCTTACCGCAGGCTGCCAGACGCCGGCTCCCTGCTCGCTTCAGTTCGTCGCTCTCTCGCTGTCACACACAGCGATGTGTGCTTCACTGCGGGAGAGCAACGTCCAAAAAAATGAAGCAGGACATTCAGCAATGACCAGCGACCTCACAGCAGGGGCCAGGTCGTTGTTGGATGTCACACACAGCGACAGCGACGGGACGTCGCTGCTACGTCACAGAAAATGGTAGCTTAGCAGCGACATCGTTGTTGTCGTCGCTATGTGTGACACCACCTTATGGAGAGACTGCATAGCTCTGAGCTGCTCAAGAGACAACTTGAGAATACCTCTTTAAGATATAAAAGATAACTTTGCAAATAGTGTTGACTAAAAAGTGCCTACGGCTTTTTAGATATAGATTCTCGGCAAAGTTATGTGAATATATTCATACTCTGTGGTATTGCTGGGGATTTTTCATTGCAGATTCAGCAGAGAAAATCACCATCAATTTACAATTTCATATATGTGAACAGGGTTGTGAAAACCACAACCATGCGTCATGAAAAAACTTGCTTGGAAATAAGAGGATGTTGTGGATTTTCAAATTTGCAGTTTTCTTCTTTTATAAAAATGCTGTGGAGTTATGATTTGGCGTTCACCCATCGTGATGCAGGTGATGGAATACCCCGCATATCTACAGCACACTGATCTATAAAATTGTGCTGCTGATTGAAGGTGAATTTAGCAGCTGCAATATTTGGTTGAATTTTAAAAAATAGCTTTAATGTTGGTCATTAAAACAATTCCATAAAACATGTGTAGACAAAAAACACCTCCATCTACGCTTTTCGAGCAAAGGAATCATAATCATGTCTCCTTTTGCTCGAAACGCGTAGATGGAGGGCTTTTTTGTCTACACATTTTATGGAACAACAGTAAAGCTAGGTTTGAAAATTCAACCATTTATGGCTGCTGAATTTTTCCATCTTTGTCCAGTTCTACATCTCCTGGTAACCGGTCCAGGATATCAGTGCACCGCACCGCTATTCCCTTGGACTTGCGAGCTGTTAATGGTCTCCCTTACCTAGTACAGTCTTCGAATCAGATGATTTTGAAAATGCTATATTGCAACTGGTTTAACTAAATAAAACCTCAATCTTAAAGAGGACCTGGTGGCCAATGTTTGCTCTTATTTTATTCCCACTGCTTCTTTTTTGTGCTTTTTTTATTTTTTAAATCCACAATGCGGTTCCAGAACTATGGGCCTTTTTGTTCGCTCATAGTGTTTATGCTCTTTACCAAAGGGCGGTGCTCAGAGCGTAATAATGCAAAGCAACCTAAAAGACCCATCCAGGGAGGATCCTTTGGGCCACTCACCTTTGGTAAAGACCAGAAAAATTAGCATTGAATAAAAAGGCCCCTATATAGTGGACTAAAAAAAAAATACTCAAGGAGCGGCCGGAATAATTGACAGCAAATACTGGTCACTTCTGACCTGGTGACCGGTCCTCTTTAAACCCCATCTCCACGCCTTGACACTTCAGCGGCACTTATTTTCTGACTTTGTGACTACCTAGTGTGAATGGATCCCTAACACTCCGCTAACATGAATTATTAGAAGACTGTACAAAAAAAACCCCACAAAACGTGAATGTTCTAGTTAAAACACCGAAAACAATAAAAATATGTGCAGGGCATGTAGAGGATATGTTCACGCTATGTACCAAGATGGAGTCTTGGGGACACCACGTCGCGAATGGATATAGACTAATGTACTAGACACAATGAAATGTGCAATTAAATCAGTAATGTACGAAATCTACACGTGACACGTTGTCCCCAGGGATACACAGTGATCCTACAGACTATAATGACTTACTATAGATACATTGTGGAGAAATACTAAGCTGGAATATTGTGGATGTCAGACCTCAAAGACCTGCCATGTCTCTTTAATGTACCTTTCATTTAACCCATTCTCTTCAGCTTTACACAGTAAAAATCCATAATGCCATGCAATTTTGCATCTCTGATAAAGATTACTTACGGTTTACACTATACCAGCTATTAAAGTGTTGCAATATAGCTACTCACGTAGCTAAAGGGGCCTTCATGTCCTTACTTTCACTTGCATACATCAGTGAAGATAGCCCCTGCAGACGGTCTCCTGGAAACCCCAGCAAGTTGATGATTTTGAGCAGGTTTGGGGGCACCATGGATATGCAAAGGTGAAAAAGTCCATAGCCAAAGCTCACAGCACCTTTCAGTCTGTTCAGGGACTCCTCCGTGACACCCTCAACAGCAATGTGATTATCATTAGCAGCGTCAGAGGGAGAGGATTCCTGAGAGAGCTTCTTCTGATACATCTCCTGAAGGGAGTTAATGTCCACATAGCATTTGTTGTAGATTTTCCAGGCTTTGCGCAGGATCCAACCACCCTTTATGTAAGCTGGCGGGGAACAATAGAAAATAAGGAAACCATATAATTAAGCCAGGCACATAATTTACTGGATATCTACTGTGTGGGTTTACACCACTTTACAAGTCACATCAAGATATGTCCTCTATTTGCTAAAAATCTGTTTTAGTAAATTATTCTAGTTCCTCACGGCTGGGGATAAAAGCTATACCAGTCGCATAGGACAACACACAGGAAGGGGGAAGGAATGCCTTACAGCTAGGGAAAGGGGGAAGTGGTGACCCCTAACAACTACCTGCAACTCACCCTCACCGAACCTATACAGGTTCTGCACCTGTCACCAAGCAGGAATACCTGGGGCCCTATTACACCATGGAATATGGGCCCTAAGTAAGGATGGAGGGTATGAGCGCTAAGCCAATACCACTAACACTAAAGGAAGACACAGGGGAACAATACAGGGGAAACACAACTGCAATCACTAGAGCCTTGGTAGATAGCAAAGACAACACTTATCTGAGCTGCAGCAACTACAGGAGTCTAGAGCAACAGAAGACTACTTCTGCAGAGCTCATCAAGGAACAAACTATAAACCGCAGCCAAACCACTCCCCAGGGTGAGGTTAATAAAGAAAGTCAGAGGCTGGCAACTGAGAGGAAAAACTGACATTTTCCCAGGGTCAGAGTCTGCAGCTGCAAATACAGGGAACTGTCAGATAACAACATGTGCTACCAATCTCTGGGATTGTCTACCACTTGCTGCCACTGGATTGTTAGCCGGCCGTGACATTCCTATGCTATAACAAATTACTCCTCCTCTTAATATATGAATAATTTGACAACTGAATGTTAGCGGCTGGGGGTGTGGCCTCACAGTCTGACACTGGCCAATCAGGGCAGGTAGTGCAAACTGTGCAGGGACACACCTCTTTGATGGCAACACCCAGTTGTCAATATAGTCATACATTTCTAGAAGGAATGACAGATCACAGCATTAGAAGGACCTTCAGATTTGTTGTTTCATTAGTTAAAGTGAACCTGTAAGGTGCAATATGCACCCAGAACCACGAGCAGTTCTGAGTGCATATTGCTAAACCCTGCCTAACCATCCCTGTATACACTAGCATAGATTAAAAATACTTTTTCTAAAGAACTCTTTAAGATCTTTTATCTTATGCTAATGAGCACAGGGGACTAGTAGTGAGGGCATTATATCCCTTGACTATTCCGCCCTCTTAGCATGGCAGCACGCCCACAGTGATGTACTAACATGTTATTCAATTCAGCATCACCAGCAGTGTCGCATGTACCTGTGTTTGCTGTTACCGCGCTTCTGAATGCCGGGCACTTCTGTTCATGTGCAGTATGAAGCCGGATGTATGCGTCCCGGCTTCAGACAGGTCTACTGTGCATGACTGGAAGTGACCAGCATTTAGAAGAGCGGTCACAGCAAACACAGGTACGTGTGTCACTGCTGGTAATGCTGCATTGAATATCATGTTAGTATGCCCCTGTGCTGTTAGCGTGCTAACATGTTAAGAGGATGGACTAGTCGGGGGATATAATGCCCAGGGGACTAGTCCCCACGATCATTAGCAGTTCAGATCTTTAGAAATACTTTTTCTAAAGATCTCTTTATCTATGCTAGTGTATACAGGGACGGTTAGGCAGGGATTGGCAATATATACCCAGGACTGCTCGTGGTTCTGGGTGCATATTGCACCTGACAGGTTCACTTTAAACACTTATGAACGTGTCAGG
Source organism: Anomaloglossus baeobatrachus (assembly GCF_048569485.1). NCBI lineage: Eukaryota > Metazoa > Chordata > Amphibia > Anura > Aromobatidae > Anomaloglossus > Anomaloglossus baeobatrachus. Next base: position 162,542,012 of record NC_134358.1, on the reverse strand, counting down.
TGAGGCGACAGGTCATCTTCAATAGAGAACAGTTTGTCCACATTTTACTTTTCCTACCAGCTCCATTCAACACTGCTCTTCATAGGTCAGGAGTACATTATTCTACTTCAGAATTTCATACAGTATTCGGGGTAAAAACTAAAGACCCCCATACACAATAAACTAAAAATGGCCAAACCGTCTGAAAAGGGTGAGATCGGCTAATAGGCTAATGTGTATGGGGTCTCCCGACTCTCTCCCTCTAGATGTCAAGGGAGAAGGATCCAGCCCGTTGGATTTCTAATGGCAAATTAATGATCTTAGGACAACTTTCTGTTGACATATTTTAAGTAACAAGAACTATGTAACCTATAGAAAAATGTGCTACATGTATCACTCAGCCCACACCATTGCCCAAGGTCCGGCTCAGCTTCAGACTGCCTGGACTAAGCATCTACACAGGCCAATCACAGCCATTAATGTGCACCCATTGGTTACATGAAAGCCAATTAGTGGTCATTTAGTAGCTGGTCTGATCGCTAATGCCATCGCACTGTGCACATAGATCCTTGTTCTCGGCAGCACATCACCTGTCTGCACAAGACAAGAAGCTGCCGAGGATGATCGTATTAAAGCAAGCTTAAAAATAATTTCACCCAATGACTGATCTTTGTGCTCATTTGTCCAGTGATTCACAGCCTGTTAACATTGTCCGATCATTGTAAACACTCATTGATAGGAACACTCATTCCCGATTAGGGTACTTTCACACTTGCGTTTATTTCCTTCCGTTACAATCCGCCCTTTTGGAAAACAGCGGAATCCGTTAACTGATTCCGCTGTTTCCCATAGACTTGTATGGGTGACGGATTGTACCAAAAGGACCTGCGTTGCTTCCGCTGGGCGACGCTCCGTTGCTTCCGCCCAGCGGGAGGAACGCAGCATGTAACGTTATTTTGAGCAGCGGAATCCTCTGGATTCCACTGCGCATGCTCTTTTTTTTTTTTTTAAATCAAACTTTATTTTGGCTCGCGGTGGCCGAACGTTCAGCTGAGCGCCCGGCCGTCGGCAAGCGACAGCGCTCAGCTGAGCGACCGGCCACCGGCATGCCCGGCCGCCGGCAAGTCACAGCGCTCAGCTGAGCGCCCGCCCGCCGGCATGCCCGGGCGCCGGCAAGTGACAGCGCTAAGTGAGCGCCCGCCCGCTGGCATGCCCGGCCGCCGGCATGCCCAGCCGCCGGCAAGTGACAGCGCTCAGCTGAGCGCCCGCCCGCCGGCATGCCCGGGCGCCGGCAAGTGACAGCGCTCAGCTGAGCGCCCGCCCGCCGGCATGCCCGGGCGCCGGCAAGTGACAGCGCTCAGCTGATCACCCGGCGGCCGGCTGCAGGGAGCGATCAGCTGATCACCCGGTGGCCGGCTGCAGGGAGCGATCAGCTGATCACCCGGCGGCCGGCTACTGGGAGCGATCAGCTGATCACCCGGCGGCCGGCTACTGGGAGCGATCAGCTGATCACCCGGCGGCCGGCTACTGGGAGCGATCAGCTGATCACCCGGCGGCCGGCTACTGGGAGCGATCAGCTGATCACCCGGCGGCCGGCTGCAGGGAGCGATCAGCTGATCACCCGGCGGCCGGCTACTGGGAGCGATCAGCTGATCACCCGGCGGCCGGCTGCAGGGAGCGATCAGCTGATCACCCGGCGGCCGGCTACTGGGAGCGATCAGCTGATCGTTCACAATAGTCTGCTGCTGGTAAAACTGTAAAAGAAAAAATCAAAACGAATTGCGTTGTTTTGCAGCATCCGTTGTGCCACTATATAATAATAATAATAATTTTATTCATTTATATAGCGCTATTAATTCCACAGCGCTTTACATACTATATGCAACACATCCGTTGCATCCGTTACACAGCGCAATGCAACGGATACCGTTCAACGCAAGTGTGAAAATACCCTTACTGGGCAATTTCAATGCAGCATTAGTAACAGTGCACCATGGCTGGTCTACATGATGACAAATAAGAATGATCAAGCTGTAGAAAAACAACAGTGCGCCTGACTCAGGCAATTGATGTATGACGCCACATAATATGTCCATGTAAGTGTCACCCGGCTTTATATTTCATGATAATTAGATTAAATGTATGCTAAACAGTAAAGAGCGAGCGTCATCATGCTGTAAAGTGCGTCTCATATTTAATTCATGGCTCCTCGGGCGCTCCCCTTTGTATAGGATGCTACAACTGAAGCAGCTTCATTGTGTTTCCGCAGATGGGAATGATCGGCTAACCTCCTCCTAACAGCAGTGCACACAGCCATACAAAAGAGCAGCTTCTACACTTCAGAATTACAATATACAATTACATTATAAGGGAGAATTCACCAAAATATATATTTTTACTGTAGCCGGTGTTGGATCTAATGGCTGATACAGAGAATCAGTGTATGTCACATACGGAAAAAAAAAAGAGTGCTTGATCTATATTTCCTTCTTGAATCCTGATGGACAAGATTCAAAAATGAAATGATGTTAAGTGGATAAAAATGGAGCAGTGTTGGTTTGTATTAGATCTCATTAGTAACCTACAGCGATGGCCTCTGAATAAATGCACAATGGGAATCCGTACAAAGAGGGTACAATAATAGCACACCGCGCGCCAGTGTTCACACACTGCAGGGTCTTCCTCTCCTACCGATTTCCAGGAAGAGAAGTAGAGAATGAGCTGCAAAGTACACGGTACTTTTTTTTTTCTTTTTATATTCTAGCAAAGGTATAAAATCTGCCATTAAAATGACAGGTACATAATGCAGTGAATAATCCATAAATGATAGATTGGCCATAACAGTGAAACTACCTGCCTAAATGATGTATAGATATTTCTTGCGCCAGTAAAAACAATTCTGACCCATGAAGATATGGTCTCCACATCACCTCTAAAGCTGTCACGGACCCATAGACTTGATTGGCTAAGTGCCATCTGATTTTCGGATGACAAACCATGCATGCTGTGATTCTTTTCTTCGGACTACTCAATCATTGATCTGAGTGTGATCCAATATTTTGACAGATTGTACGCGGATGAAAATATGATCATGAGCCTTTACTGCTCCATTACAGTGTTTTTACTTCACATTACAAAATCATGTTGTCAGGGTCTCTTTAAAGGGAACCAACCAGCAGGATTTTCATATATAAAGTAAAACCAGTGCTATACCGGCTCTAGGATGCTGAATGTAAGCATACCTTTTGTTTAGAGATTGTATTTTTTATTTCAGAAATATGTGCAAGTAAAGTTCCAGGAATGCACAGCTATTTGATTGACAGGTGCAACAGGAAGGGAATATGTGGGTCAGGTCTTGTTATCTATTCCCACCCCTGTCTGCCTGCCTCCCCCTGTTGCAGTCATAGACATCAATTTCAGCGCCGGCAGACAGACAGGGGCAGGAATAGATAGCAAGACCTGACCCACATATTCCTGTCCCTGTTGCACCTGTCAATCAAATAGCAGTGCATTGCTGGAACTTTACTTGCACATATTTCTGAAATAAAACATACAATCTCAGAACAAAGGTATGCTTACATTCAGCATCCTAGTGCCAGTATAGCACTGGCATTACTTTATATATGAAAATCCTGCTGGTTGGTTCCCCTTAAATTGAGAGGTGCTGCCTCCATGGACCAGACTTGATTTTCTAGTACATCCCACAATCCCACAGGTGCTCGATCAGACTGAGAACCAAGGTATTTGGAGGCCAAGTCATCACCTTAACCTCTTTGTCATGTTCTTGAAACCATTCCTGAACAAGATTAGCAGTTTGGCTGGGTGTATTACCGTAATGGCATGGCCATTAGGGAAAACAATTACCATGAAGGACTGTAGTTACTCATGGGGATGTTACTTTGACACATATTACCTCATGGCAGACTATCTTGAACCAAGGTCCTAAAAGTAAACTGCACAGAGCATCACACTGCCTTCACTGGATTACTGTTTTCCATTGTGCATCCTGATGCCATCTCGACATCGTGTAAGTAACCCAAGTGGCCATCAACATGATGGAAGAGAAAGTTAATTATTAAGCAAAGCTAACTTCTTCCATTGCTCCATGATCCAGTCCCAATGCTTAAATTGAACCTTTCACCAGTTGGAGCATGTTATTCGGGTCATATCATGAAAGAGTGTGCTGCAGAGCTGAGTAGAACATTATTTTTTTAATTTCTGCTCTCTGTCATGGAGATATTAGCTTTTAAAGTTTAGGATGTAATTGGCGTTATCAAAGACTCTTCTTTGGGGATGTGCACTTCTTTGCATGCATGCGTTTGACCAATAATAAGTAGGCAGCGTCATGCAGGGGGGAAAAGAACACAACTGCTTCCCCTCACTGATCATTGGAGCTACTGTGTAGAGATACAGCACAGCTGAGTTATGTAACATTACAAACATTTCCAAATATAATGGCAGTCAGTGTGGCAGTGGTGTTTGAGATCTGACAGGACTGTGAGATGAGTTCTAAAAGTGGTTGTAATGATAAATAACTCAGCCCTGCTCTATCTACACAGTAGTGACAGTTATGCATCCTTACAAACACTTCCAGATCACTTGCTCAAAATGGTGAATGGTCCTTTTTTAATTGCTCATTGTAGGTGCTGGATAGGGGTCAGTGGAGGACTCTTTGACCAATCTAGGGTCAGTGATGAGAACTAGAAGTGTTTGTAATGATAAATCACTCAGCTATGCTTTATCTCTACACAGTATGGCATAGTAATGTATCATTACAAACACTTCCAGATTACTTACTCAAACTGGTGAAATGTCCTTTTTTAATTGCTCATTGTAGGTGCTGGATAGGGGTCAGTGGTGGGGTCAGTAGAGATTTGTCACAACACGTCAATAAGCCTTGGTCACCCATGATTCTGTTGCCATTCTTTCTTTGATGGTTTAGATAAGTGCTAATAAATTAATACTGGTAACACACCAGAAATTTGCCATCACAATTTATCCCTTGTCATTCTGATCCTTATGCTTGCCCATTTTTCCTGCTTTCAAAACATCAACTTCAAGAACTGACTGTTCCTTGCTCCCGTTGGATAGTTATCAATGTTAGTGATTTCACCTATCAAAGTTATGGCTGATTAGTGTAAATCGTTCCCTTGATTAAAGCACAGATGACAGCGGCACAAGCTTTTAACATAGCAAATCCTGTCTACACTTCCTTTATTTTCATGCACAATAGGTAATGACAGTAATACCAGTAACTAAAAAACCCAGCACGAAGGAAATGAATACGTCTGCCCGTGCTCAGCATCATACAACCAGTATCTGTGCTAATCTGGAGACTCACCTGACAGCTCCTGCTTAACAAAAGAAAGCACGGCTAAATAAACCTGGCAGTCTGCAATAATGATCTGTCTCTGCAGGCGGTCAACCATGGACTGGGCAGACTTCCTAACGTCAACCTGTTAAGGAGAAAGCCACGTGTTCACATTATTAGAGTCAGTATGGAGAACAGGATAAAGTAATCCTCATGGGATATGATAAGGGGACAATTCCCTGAAAACGCTATGAAATGTAACAAATTAATAGCAGATACAATGGCACAGAATGGAAAAAGCAAATCATTAACTAATAGATTAAAAAGAGATTATTTTATTACCATTCTCCAGCCATGGGGAATACGCAATTACTTTACAATACATGATTTATGGATGAAAAAGTTTCAGTGTTTGTATTCGCGCTCAAATGTTTTCCAATCATTATCATTTATATAGATTTTTCAGTTCTCCATCTAATGATCGCCATCAAAGCAACAACTAAACCAAGAAATTTCATGTCGATCTATAACAGACCCTTTTCATAAGTAGGGAATCATGAATAGATGAGAAAGTCGGGTTTAACACTGCGCTAAAACCATGAAGCCAAACGATGTGATGAATTCTTTGCTATATTTTCTTTATTTAGGACAAGTCAACGCGTTTCAAAGGCATGTCCGCCTTCTTCATCAGGACAGAGGAAAAAACAGCATGATACCAATTGCTATTTGGGGATACATATATATTGAAAAAGAGGCTCCACGTCTACACAGGTGACGTCAGCCAGGGAGTGACTGAACGTCACGTGTATGGAAAACAGAAAGAAGTGGAGAAAAAGTGGAAGAAACAGAAAAAGAGAAAAAAAGGGGGATTGGAAGGGGTTAAAACAGAGAGGGTGTACACATATGTCTGTAAAAAAATTTTTGCTTTAATAAAAACAAATGTAAAAAAATGTGCTTTATTAATAAAACTTGCGCCTAAAAATACATAAAAATATAGTGTCAGGTCGCTGACAAAACAATCAGCAAGAAGGTGCAAAAAAATATATATATGTATGATTCTGGAAATGATCCAGCAGTGAAAAAAAGGGGTTTTTTTGTGAGGTACGAAATATGTGAAAGAAAGATTTGACACACGGTCATAAGGAAAAAAACTCCATCGTGCTATGTGAAGTGCTGAAAGGGGTGAAATGAGTTCAGAGCGTGGGAAAAAGGTATCTGCACATGCGTGCGCATGAAGGAGCCGTCAGAGCGGGGTGAAAAGAGTTCATGTCGGCATAGAGAACGAGCCGGAACAAAATGCAGTAGATGAAAAAGGAGTAGATCAAATATGAAAAGAATAAAAGAGATAGTTTCTAGAAAGTGAAACAAATATAAAAGAACAAATTTTGTATTCATCAAACCAAGAGCAAAAAACAGTGTCTGATGGTATCATTTAAATAAATACATACAATAGATATAATAAAAATATATAAAAAGTGTTTTTATATACAACTTTTATATATATCCTTTCATCTGTTGGTTGTGATAATTAATTAATTTGGTTTCAGCGTGTTTCTTAAAGGTTTTTACTTTTTATATATTTTTATTATATATATTTATATTTTTATTATATCTATTGTATGTATTTATTTAAATGATACCATCAGACACTGTTTTTTGCTCTTGGTTTGATGAATACAAAATTTGTTCTTTATATTTGTTTCACTTTCTAGAAACTATCTCTTTTATTCTTTTCATATTTGATCTACTCCTTTTTCATCTACTGCATTTTGTTCCGGCTCGTTCTCTATGCCGACATGAACTCTTTTCACCCCGCTCTGACGGCTCCTTCATGCGCACGCATGTGCAGATACCTTTTTCCCACGCTCTGAACTCATTTCACCCCTTTCAGCACTTCACATAGCACGATGGAGTTTTTTTCCTTATGACCGTGTGTCAAATCTTTCTTTCACATATTTCGTACCTCACAAAAAAAACCCTTTTTTTCACTGCTGGATCATTTCCAGAATCATACATATATATATTTTTTTGCACCTTCTTGCTGATTGTTTTGTCAGCGACCTGACACTATATTTTTATGTATTTTTAGGCGCAAGTTTTATTAATAAAGCACATTTTTTTACATTTGTTTTTATTAAAGCAAAAATTTTTTTACAGACATATGTGTACACCCTCTCTGTTTTAACCCCTTCCAATCCCCCTTTTTTTCTCTCTTTTTCTGTTTCTTCCACTTTTTCTCCACTTCTTTCTGTTTTCCATACACGTGACGTTCAGTCACTCCCTGGCTGACGTCACCTGTGTAGACGTGGAGCCTCTTTTTCAATATATATGTATCCCCAAATAGCAATTGGTATCATGCTGTTTTTTCCTCTGTCCTGATGAAGAAGGCGGACATGCCTTTGAAACGCGTTGACTTGTCCTAAATAAAGAAAATATAGCAAAGAATTCATCACATCGTTTGGCTTCATGGTTTTAGCGCAGTGTTAAACCCGACTTTCTCATCTATTCATGATTCCCTGTTGCATCTTCGGGGCTGCTGCTTGACCATTTTCTGCATACATAGGAGTTGTGCCTGTCACAACTTCCATAGGTGAGCACCTGTTTTCATTTTCTAAGCCTGCATTGTTTGCCAGATAAGACCCTATGTGCGCTTTTCTTTCCACAGCTTTTTGATTCCTAAGTATCAGTTGCTACAACACCACTGAAAATAATTGCCCACTGATACGAACTAAATGGCAATGGAAAATATCTGGTCACATTTGTCACAATCCGCAGGCTGGAACATCCTTGGTCAACAGATTTCACACTACAAACTGTGCATTGTATAAAATAAATGTCTTACACCTGGTGAGGCTGGTGTACTTACTTTGAAAATCCATGTCAAAACATCTGTATAATTCTATTATAAAAATGGGCAGTCCAACCGGTCAGATAATTCCAATAGAAATTTTACAAAGTAAGAACAACAGCCTCATCAGGTCTAAGACATGTATTTAATAATGTATGCTGTTTGGATTGTGAACTCAGGTGACAGATCGGCTTTGAAGGCAGAACCGGAGTTTCCAATGTATGTTAGAGGTATATTGGAAGGATTTCACAACATATTCTTATAAAAAGGATAGCTGAAAAACCCCACAAACATACAAACACAGAGAAATAAAACAAGACACCTGGCCTTGTTCACCATTTTATTAAAAAAAAAAAAATCCCAGCTGCTCAGACGTAGTCCAGGGAGGATTCCAACAAACAAAGTCTATAGAGCACCATTAATAATAATAATAATAATAATAATAATAATAATACGAACAGGTTTTATTTCTTTAGCGCCAACATATTCCGCAGTGCTTTACAATTAAGAGGGGACATGTACAGACAGTATGAGACAATACAAAATAACAAAATTAAGATACTAGGAGTGAGGGCCCTGCTCGTAAGCTTACAGTCTATGAGGAAATAGGGGAAGCAGAAAAGGTGAATGGGGGGAGAAAAGCTTGTCATATATGGTCCAGCCATCGATTTAAGAGGGTAATTCTGACATTCCATAGACTTTGCTAACATGCAATCCTGAGGCACAGCGCCTCTGAAGACCAGTGACCTTAGTAACGTTATTGCTGCGCTGCTGATGAGCGGTAACACTACTGATGTAACTGTTCATCCAAGGCGCTGGGTCTCACGCAGCACAGCACGATCCAGAGTGACTTGGTGACTCTGAACAGTGGTAATGTTACTGATGTCACCGGCCTTCAGGGTTTACCAGGTCACTCTGGGTCACAGTGCGCTGAGCGACACCAGCCGCCCTTGACGAGTGCCGACACCAGTAATGTTACTGCTCATCAGATGCGCCGGGTCTCACACAGCACAGCATATCCTGGAATGTCCTGTAAGCAAAGTCTATGGACTACGTCACAGCAGCTTGGAATTATTTTCCTTTTGAATAGAGTTGTGAATGAGGGCAAGCGTCTTGCTTTATTTCTCTGTGTTTACATGTTTGTGGGTTTTTTTCAGATAACCTTTTTTGGACGACGATGGATTTGGTTTATTTCCTGGACTACAGTGGAGCTGCATGTTTGGTTTTTTTTATAAAATGGCAAACAAGGGAAAGTTTTGGGGAGTGTTTAAATTATTTTCTTGTGTTTGTGCGCATCTGTTTTTTTATTCTTTTTTTTATTACTAGGTTAGTAATATGGGATGTATGATAGACATCTCTCCCTTACTAACACCAGGGCTTGATGACAGCTGACACAAAGCCCAACTACAATTATCCCGATTGCCACCACACCAGAGTAATTGGTAACAGCCGAGGTGATGTGCCAGAACTGTTGAATCTATTGTAATGTTCCACTTTTGGGCTGGCTGCAGGCTGGTATTTTTATGCTGGGAAGGGCCCAATAACATGGACCTTCCCAGCCTGATAATACCAGCCCACAGTTGTCTGATTTACCTTTGCTGGTAAAACATAGGATAGTCCTCGGCCATGTTATACGCTTGTGTGAGTGAGCCGTCAGGGTGCATTCAGACGACCATATAAATCAATCTGAGATAGTACAGCAATGCTTGGACTGGCCGCACATCTCCTGACCAGAGTGTAACGTAAATCGTTGCATGCTGTGATTGGCAATGTATCTCTGTGGGTGCGTGTGAAACATTGGACTGCACTCAGATATCATCTGAGTGCAGCCATATATATATGCAAAAACAGACAATGGAGAAGATGGAAAAAATAATCTCTTGTCCTCTGCACTTTTGCTCCAATTCTCACATGCGAGAGAATCTGAGCACAGTGATTGACACTCTGCTCACACTCGCAGCAGAATTGAATAGAGTGTCATTAGCATATGGCATCAGATTCTCTTGCATTGGATGCTTTACGACAGTGTGACCCCGGCTTAATAGTTGTATTGGGGACAAATTTTCCCACCTGAGCGGTTATCTCTGCAGCTCCTCCAGAGTGACCATGGGCCTGTTGGCTTCTTCTCTGATTAGTGCTCTCCTTGATTGAGATGTCAGTTCAGGTGGACGCCATGTCTTGCTAGGTTTGCAGTTGTGCCACACTCCTTAGGCTCCTTTCACATTGCGTTTTACCTTACGTTCACAGGTCTCGTCGGGGCATCCGTCCAAACCGCTCCTCCCCCACCCCACAAAGCGTGTTTCAGAGGCATGCACCCAGCAGGGCCATTCACTGTAATTGAGCACACTACGTTAGCATGTACTCTGTTTTGTGCCATTTTTGCACATAGTCGACTACGTTCGGGTGTCCGTCTGCAGAAAATGTATATGTGCAAAAATGGCACAAAACAGAGCACATGCTAACGTAGTGTGCTCAATTACAGCGAATGGCTCTGTCGGCGCATGCGTCTGAAACACGCTTTGCGGGGTGGGGGAGGGGCGGTTCGGACGGATGCCCTGACGGGACCTGTGAATGGAAGGCAAAACGCAATGTGAAAGGAGCCTTACATTTTCCGATGATGGATTGAACACTCTTCTATGAAATGTGGGCTATATTTTTTTTTTTTATAACCCAATCCTAATTTTCCTTAATGTTATCCCTGACCTGTCTGATTTGTTCCTTGGTTTTCCTGATGCTGCTTAATCCTTAATGTTCTCAAACAAACCTCTGTGGCCTTCACAAAATAGCTGTAGTTATATTGAGAATAAATTACATACAAGTGGAATAAACTTACTAATTATCTGACCTAAGGAGGCAATTGGTCACAATTTTCAGATTTATATTTTTAAAATATTTAGAAAACCATGTATGATTTCCTTTACACTTTACAAGTCCTTGCTAGTTTGTATTGGCTTATCACATAAAATCCCCCCAAAAAATACAATCAAGTTTTTGAGTATAATGTGGAAAAATTCACAGGGTATAAATACTTTTTCTAAGCACTGTATAGGCATAAAGAGAAATTATGGATGCCTTTGTATAGAACATTGTAGTCAACTGTGCTATGCTTTACATTAGAGATGTAATTAGTGATGACTATAGTTGATGGAAGGGTTGTTATCAATGTACTCCGATATTATCCCATGTATTATGCTGGCAATGTGGCATCACTTTTTGCATTCTAGTGTGTATGAAACGCGTGCAGTGACATCACTGTGTGTTATTGCTGCAGTCTGATGTGACTGGGTACATTATTTCTGTACTGTGATATCACTATGGGAATTAGCTATGTGATGAGACACCATTACATGTGTATTACCCTCTGTTTTACTGTGACATCACTATGTGCATGCTGCCTGTCCAGAATGGACAGAAAGATAATTATAGTCTGTGATGTCAGACTCCGTGATTGTTTTATGGTCTTGGAAATTTCCATATATCTCATTCCACCATTCGAATACATAATCATGGCAGCCTCCTTTGGACCTGGAGCATATAATACAGTATATAGAGATTGCAGACGTTGCACAGGTTCTCATACTTACATTCTTCTTGATTTTATTTTTGATGGTTTCTATTACCCCTTCATCACTTTCGCATAGCTTCTCAGTCATTTTCAAGTCATCACATGCTATCTGCATTTTCTCCTCTTCAAAAGTCATCATGGCGTTCTGCAAAAGAAATCCATAGGCATTGCATGCTAAATAAGAGTTGAAAAATCACAAATTAAAAAAAATATAAACACCCTAAAAATATTCCTATTATACTGTATGAGTGGTATCCAAAGCCAACTGTCCTTACAGAATATTAATAGTGCAAAGTGTAAAAGCCAGATGGATTGTGCTCCCCATGACAATAGTCTACCACACTACCATAAGGCTACATTCACACCTCCACGTGACACATCCTGGTGCTGTCCCTTTTTTCCTTGGAGAGAAAACAATTGATCCATACACATATCCATTTTAAAAATGGCTCTGTGTCTCTGGTCCAGGAGACCTAGAACATGTCCTGTTTTTAGCTGTATGGCCCATCAGCCTCAGCCAGTAAAGTCTATGGTGATCTGTGTAAAGCAGATGAATTAAGGAAGACGTCCTTTTAACTTCAGAGCTCTATTCCAGTTTCAGCCATCTGTAATCCATTGTTAACCCGTGAAGGACTTATGCAAACTATGCACGTCAAAAGTCGTCTCCCTGCCTTTGATGCTGGCTCGCAAGCTGAGTCTGCATCTTTCACTGCAGATAAAGGCTGAAGTATTCAGCCGTCATCTGTCTCTTAAGCGATGTCTCGAGCGATAGCACCTGCCCACGTTGGTGGCACTTCACGGGGTGATCGCTGCCGTAGCGAATAATATCGCTACGGCAGCGTCACACGCAATTAACTGTTCACCGACGTCGCTGTGGCTGCCGAACAATCTCTCCTTTAAGGGGGAGGTTCGTGCGGCGTCACAGCGGCGTCACTAAGCGGCCGCCCAATAGGAGCGGAGGGGCGGAGATGAGCGGCCGGAACAGCCCGCCCACCTCGTTCATTCCTCATTGCCGGCGGCCGCAGGTACGATGTTGTTCCTCGTTCCTGCGGTGTCACACATAGCGATGTGTGCTGCCACAGGAACGACAAACAACCTGCGTTCCAAACGAGAAACGATTTTTTAAAAATGAACGACGTGTAATTGATGAACGATTTGAAACCTTTTTGCGATCGTTACTGATCGCAATAAGGTGTCACACACAACGACATCGCTAACAAGGCCGGATGTGCGTCACCAACACCATGACCCGATGATATCTCGTTAGCGATATCGTTGTGTGTAAATGGGCCTTAACAGTCACGGGTGGAGTGACTGTTTACCTGCTAGATGCCACTGACGGCAGGGGGACGCGCTGTTATGACTCCTCATCGTCGCACCCACTACGCGATTGTGTGACACTAATGTGTTATGACAGCCAGGGGTTTGCTAATGACCCGTGTCTGTCATCACAGTACACCTGTTACGCCATGGTCGGCATTAATAGGAGACTGCTGTGGCATTGCTGTTTATAGAACAAGTGATCAGACTATTGCAGGTTCAAGTCCCCTGTGGAGACTATTATATACAGTACAAAGTAGAAAAAAAAAAAATAAAAAATATTTAAATAAAAAAAAAAGTTAAAATCATCTCCTTTTTACCACATTAAATATACACATTATAGTATTGTTGTGTTCTTAAAAGTACGATCTATTAAAACATAAAATAAATTAGTCCGATCAGTAAACAGTGTAACAACAAAAAAATTAAAAAAAACAAAAACAGTGTTTTGGCCACCACAACAGAAAAAACAAATGTAGTAACAGGCAATCACAACATTGTATATATCCCAAAATAATATCAATAAAAATATCAGTTCAGGGCGCAAAAAGCAAGCCCTCACACAGCTCCATATCCCAAAAATGTAAAACGTTATGGCTCTCGGGGAAGTCGCGACACAAGATTTTTTTTATTTTTTCAATATTTCTGAATTTGTTTTCACCACTCAAATAAAACAAAAACTTGACATGTTTGGTATCTCAGTAATTGTACAGACCTGAATAATTATACAGTCAGGTCAGTGTTATGGTACAATGAAAGCTGTAAATAAAACCACAAAAATACAAAGTTTCACTTTTTTTTAAACTATGTCCCCTTACTTGGATTTTTTTTCCAGCATACCATTACATCATAAAATAAAAAGGATGGTGTCATTCTAGTTCTCTTGGATTGAAAGTACACGGAAGTGTGAATGTAGCCCGAGGCCTATTCAGACGTCTTCTCACAGATAGAACACATACCCATAGTCTTTGTGACTCCTCATATATTTGTATTTTTTTTTTTGACTGCACGTCCGTAAATAAATCACAGAGCTGGGTCCATGTTTGATCCAATTGTAATGGGTAGGAGAAGGAGAAGCTTTGCAATTTTTTTTTTGACATGGGATAAAATCACTGATTGTAAAAACATATCAAACATTGATGAAAATCGTCCTGGTATCTTCACTTTTATATAAGTAGTAAGTGCCCACGTTGCTTTTGTGTGTGCTTCTATTCTGCACACAAAAAGCATGTTCTGGCAGGAAGAAAGCAGCTGAAAAAACGTGCATTTTTTATTGTGTTTGCACATTTTTTCACTTGCACTTTTTTGTGCTTTTTTAGTCATGGCGGTCTCGGGGGTTCAGGCGCTTTACCCCAGTGATAGTCTCTGGCTGAGGTTACAGCTGGGACCGCACCGCTCCCTGCAGTTTAACCCCCTGAATGATGCAATCCGTGCAATCGCAGCATTCAGAAAGGGAGCGGGAGGGATCACTTACCTTTCCATGGTGATCGGGTCCCTGTAATGCGATCACAGGGACCAGATTGCTGTCGAGGTGACATCCACTGGAGTGACCTGAGATGACCTCACCGTGAGGTCACAGCCGCAGGCTGTTGCGATATTTAGCGAGAGAACGGCCGCAGTTATTGAAGTCAGTGACGCGAGCGGGCGTCATGGGTTCAGCTGAATTCATTGCTGTTGGCAACAAATTAATCTGAACTCCTCACGTCAGTGCCGCAGCCGCTCACACACTTGTGTTTGAGCCGCTGCTAGGACCTAGGGCGACCTCATGAGGTTATCTCAGGTCACTCCTACAACTGGAATTAGTAATGGGGGTGTCAGCTAGACGCCCACACATTAATACCAGGGCTTGATGCCAGCTTGCAATTCACAGCTGGCTTCAACCCCATATATTAACCAGTTTTCCACTGCACCAGGGCAAAGGGAAGAGCCCAGTAGAGTGCTAGAATTGTTGCATCTGATGGATGCACCACTTCTGGGATGGCTGTGGGCTGCTATGGTTAGGCTGGGAAGGACCAAATAACCATGGCCCTTGCCAACCTAATAATATCAGCCCCCAGTTGTCTGCTGTCCCCAAGCTGTTTTTTGAAAAATGGGAGGGTCCCAACGCCATGTTTTTAAAAATATTTATTCAAATAAAAAAAAAAATAAGCATGAGTTCCCCTTTATTTTGTATAACCAGCCAAGGGACTTCAGCCCACAGCTGCTGCACCTGAGCTGCATATGATAATTAGGGGGAGGGGCTCACGTCATTTGTTTTCTAAAATTATAGTTACATAGGTTGAAAAAAGACCAAGCTCCTTCTAGTTTAACCTTTCTCCTCCAGGTATATATTTTGTCACTATCTAATTTATATTATATTGTGTACTGAGGAAATCATCCAGCCCTTTTTTAAAAAGTTCTTATAGTGTCTACCATTACTACCTCTTGTGGTAGGGCATTCCACAGTATGGTTGCTCTAAGGGTTCTTTACCACTCACAATTTCCTGGTGCGAGTGCGATCCTATAAAAAAATCTGATTGCACTCGCACAAGTGTTAATCAATGAGACAGTTTCCTCTGTCCTGTTTTATCTCCACACGAATCGGGTTCTTGATGCAATCGCAGCATGCTGTGTTTTGCACAGAGTCTCGGCTCACGTGTGTGTAAAATCGCACGCAGTGCACGCAGAGACAGACAACGGAGGAGATGGGAGAAAGTGTTCCCTCCATCTTCTCCGCTCCTGTGATGCGATGTGATGTGATCTCAAGATCGCATCACAGTCGCATGACCCTTGGTTGACACCCGCAGCAGAGGATCATTAGCATATCGCTTCCGATGCTCTTGCATCGGAAGCAGTACACAAGTGGAAAAGTGCCTGAACTGTAAAAGAACACTTTCCTATTTAGCTGCCGAAATCGCCTTTCTTCCACTCGCAGTGAGTGCCCCCTGGTCCTTACTATTGTCTTTGGAAGGAATAAGTCATGTGCCAGTCCTTTATATTGACCACACATGTATTTATACATGTAATTGAGATCTTCCCTGAGATGTTTTTTTTCTAAGCGAAACAAATCCAACTTTTTTTAATCTCTCATCATATGGGAGGCCTTCCATTCCTTGTAATAATCTATTTACCCGCCTTTGAACAGACTCTAATTTCTGAATATCCTTTTTAAAATGTGGAGCCCAAAACTGGATCCTATATTCCAGATGTGGCCTTACAAGTGACTTATAGAGGGGCAACAATATGTTAGGATCCCGGGATCTAATCTCTCTATACACCCTAAAATCTTGTTTGTTTTTGCAGCTGGTGCTGAGATTATGTTATATATATATATATATATATATATATATATATATATATATATATATATATATATATATATATATATATATATATATATATATATATAAAAAGCTCAGTGTATGTATGTGCGAATGTTTGTATATATAAATATGTGCGTGTGTGTGTGTGTCTCCGCTAAAGGCATTTGCACCGTCGCATTTACAATCATGAAATTTTGCACTACATGTGACTCTGGGAACGTCATAGACTATGTTTTGACGGGAAACTTTAACCCCGCGCTTTACAGTTACTCTCCAAAATCCTGCCTCCATTAAACTGAATGGAGGTGGGAGCTACAGGCTATCAATAGCAACTGTCAGTGGTTGCTATAGGAACAAAATAAACTGTTAAAATAAAAATGTGTGAGGTAATAAGATGTCGGTGGGGAGACGGATAGAGAGAGAGACAGAAAGAGACAGCCCGGAAAAGAGACAGCCCGGAAAAGAGACAGCCCGGAAAAGAGACAGCCCGGAAAAGAGACAGACACAGAGATAGAGAGAGACAGACAGACACAAAGATGGAGACAGTCTGATACAAATACAGACAGATAAAAACAGATAGACAGAGAGATAGACACAGACAGACAAGGAAAAGGACAGACAGAAAGAGATAGACAGACAGACTGGGAGAGAGACAAAGAGACAGTTACTATCCCGGGAGATAGATAGATATATATATATATATATATATATATATATATATATTATATATACATACATATATATATACACATATATATACACACATACATACATACATACATACATACACACATATACATTATATATATATATATATATATTATATATATATATACACACACACACAGTATATATAAAAAAAGAGGTCTGGCTGTGTAACTTACTAGACTTAAGGGATATGCCGCCATCATCTTGGTTCTTGGTGACAGATACCAGGAGATACCTTCAGAGGTCTTGTGGTGACAAGGAGTCGCCCTGGTAGAGCTGCTTTGGTGGCACAAGGGTTCAAATGCAATATCTGGCAAGTAGTTTTGATGTTATGGCTGATTAGTGTACGTTATATACTGACTTTAGATTATGTAAGTTATATAGTCACAAGATGCTGATTCTCAATCACGGTAAACACATTACTGAGACATAAAACTAGCGTATAAAGAGTCTGCAGTCAGACCCTCGCACACATGCTCTGGGCACTCTGCGGAGACGTCTTGTAAGATGCAAAGTCCTGTATCTATCTTTAGACACAGAAATAAGCAGAGCTCACCAAGGTCAGTGCTGAGCTGTGCAGTCACAGCAGTTTGTAGCACTGCTCATCCAGAAGTGACAGTCGTCAGCCCTCATTCAAAGCATGAATCA